>NC_026156.1:3389506-3461454 GCF_000512975.1 Sesamum indicum
TGAGTTAAAGTTGGATACAAAAAAAATTGGACTTAAAATGAGACCTTTCCTTCTGCATTGCCAGAGATGTAGGTAGAAAATAGCATTATTTAGTTCAAAATTGCAAAATGTAAAGAAAAGAGTTGGTAACTAGATTTGTTGCATTTAGCACCATGAACTTCATGAGTGTAACTGTTTAAGTATGCAACTTTTCAAGAAATCATAAAACCAACTCTAGACATACCTATCACTTTTTCATGATGAACATATTAAAATATGTCAAGGTTTGAAAAAACAAGTGATTTTGTCAAATGCAGCTATGAGAACTACCAAAAAGAAAAACTCAAAACATCCATAGCATGGAAAATCAAACCTTTGTTACTTGAGCCAAGGCTTCAAAAATTTCTTTGCAACTACCAAGGCTCAAGTACATTCTCATTCTCTCCTTCAAATCCTCAAAACTACATATCTCCTGCAATGAAGTCTTCAATCCCGAAAATGTGGAACCCGAGAACCCATCCTGTCCCACTTCATCACTCCCCTCCCCTCTCCATGACAAGTCCCTCTGTCTCTTCGGGCATCTCCATAGCCCATCAAACCCCACCCCACCCCCAGGTCCACTCTCCCTCTTCCCATTACTCAACAACACTTCTCTCGCCCCTCCACCTAAACTCAAATCGGAACCATCACTTTCTCCAATGAACTTTGCTGGATCACAACCACATGAACTAGGGTTTTCGAACAAAAAGTTGAGCCACACGGTGAGCGACCTCGCAAGTGACTTGAGTGATTTTTCTTTCTCATGCTGAGCCTTCCGTGCAGATTTAGATTGTTCAAGCTCAAAGGCCTTTAATCTACGGGCAGCTTTCGATTTCAAAGCTGAGGATTTGAATGCTCGGCGTGAAGAGGACAATGGGGTGTTCTTGGAGGCGGTGAAGAACTGCGGAGAAGCCTGTAAACATGGAGTTGATGAGGGATGTCTGGGGGTTTTGAAATTCGAAATGTCCCTGAAGATTGATGAAGATGATGATGGAGGGTTTGGCAAAGGCGAAGGCGGACAAGAAACTAAATTAGGTTTCCGTTTTCTTGATTCCATACTCCCAAAATCTTGAAGTTCTTCTTGGTTTCTTGAATCTTGTTGCTGGAGCGTTTTCCTGAGGGGTGTCTGAAAGGGGAAAGGCGGTGAATATTTGAAAATTTTACCGTTTTAGGTTTGAATTTAAATGCGGACAGAGTAGAGCGCTCGGAAGGTGAGGAGATGACGGAATTGCCCTTGATGGGTGCTTTCCCTTTATATGCTTCTTTTCTTGCTTTATAATTTGGTTGGTTCCATACCCCTGAGGCTGAATGTCTTTGGGAACGGGGAAATTTTTAATTTCGTCCATAAACCTTTAGTTCATTGCCAAAATCGTCCCTCATGATTTAGATTTAATCAATTTCATCCTCCTTCCTATTTCTTTTCTAACATCAAAACATACTTACACACAAGATTAAGGCAGCAAAGTAATTGCTTGCTTGTCAGAAAATTCACATTCCAATCCAATCCCATCTCACCTGAGAAAAACGCATTTCTCATCTGGAAAAATGGTGAGACAAATGTTCCCATCTCTCTTCATCTTCCCTAAATCAGTTGTCCAAAAGTTTATCTCCAAAACATCTCTCGTTTCCACAGTAACAGCACTATTTGGGCTGTGAAATACGCCTCTGCCACCTCCTCCTCTCATCGCCCAGACACCACGGACTTTCTCTCTCTCTTGGGGCATCTCCGTTTTGCTGTTCGCGCTGAAAAATTAGCTTTGAGGGAGTGGGCGGGGGAGTGCCGACTGACGAGGACGAGAGAAGTGAGCAGTGTTGGCTGCAGAAATAGAGGTAGCAATGGCAGTGATAAAAGAGGATAGAGGGGGAAAGGAAAAGACAGATGGGAGGGGTAAAAAAAGAGAAGATGGTAATTGTGAAGGTGAAAAAAGACAAAAATAAAGAAAAAGGGCAAAAGGGAAAAGTAAAACGAAACATAAAAAATAAAAACTATTAAAGTGGAAAGTCTATGATGTTGTGTATGGAGTACAAATTTCTTTTGTAAAATTTAGATTTGATTAACTGTGCGGTAATTATTAAACACGTGTATATATTTAATATTTTTACAATATTAGTAATTATTAATTTTGCAAGGTGAAAACTAATAATAATATTACTAGGTTACAAAAAAAATACAATATTGAACGATAAATGGATTGGAGAACAAATCTTTTGATATTAAAAAATAATACATTTTATCAACCAAACCAAGTTTATCTCATTTTTTTTTCTCACTAAGATAAGATAAAATGAAAACACAACTTTGTTTCGTTTCATTTTTAGTCCATCTCTGAAATGATTCGAAACATGCTCAATATTTATCCTCGTACAAAAACACTATATTTTGATGTTTTTCTCTTACGTACATATATATAGGCAAAAATTTAAGAAATCTTAAATTAGGCAAATTTATAAAATTAGTCCAGTATATATGAGGGTGACAAAATTGATCATGTAACTGTGAAACTTGTAATTTTGGTCATTTTGAAATTTATAAAATCAAATTGGGATTAAGGGTTTCAGTGTCCAAATAAATCTTACTTACACAGTTAGCATCATATATGAATATTGATATAACGATGTTAAATTAAAATAGTTTTCATTTAATAAGTATTTAATGAATTATAATTTAGTAATAATTTTTAATTTATGATTTTAAATTATACTGAATTTTTATTATTAATTAACAAAACATAAAAGTAAAAAAAAAAAAGAAAAATAAACCTCGCCCCTTTCTGCCGCCCAACCCCGTAGCTTCACCACCCTTAGCCGCCGCCTAGTTTCTTCCTTCTCCCGCCTCCCTTCATCGTAGCCCTCAATCTCGCCCTTGCCTCCACCAGCTTTGCTCCTCTCGTTCACAACCGACCCATTGCCTTCTCTACCACCAACCCTAAACTTGTAATTGTTTTCTTTCTCTTCTCGATTCGTTTCGGTCCTTCCTACCGACCATTTGAGACCACCACCAATCGACTCCCTATCATCCGGCCAGTCAATTGCGCCCAAACCCATCAATTTCCGGTCACTATCCAGCTAGTTCTCTCTGTTTTCATTTCTTCAATTTTTCTCTCCAACGTCCACTGTTTTTCCACCGCCAACGATTATCTATTTAGCGAACCACCACCCCTGTGTTCGCCTCCCCATGATGCACACTTCCCTCCCATCATTTTTATATTAGCGACACTGTCCACATTATGCCCTCCTCATCGACTTTCTCAATTTCTTCTTTACATGTGGCTCGTTTCCTGCCTACTAGGACAACTTAGCATCCATGTAAGATGACACGTATTTAAGTTGAGTCCATTTGGCAGCCAACAATTTGTCTGGTTTTAATTTGGCAATTTTTGGTCGAAAGGAATAAAATTGTCATTAAATTAAAACTTACAAGACTAAAATTGTTAATCCAGTACTTACAGGACTAATTTTATCAACCCCTAAATGTAGGACCAATTTTGCCTTTTAAATCATCTCTAAAAATAAATCCAAATATACACACTATTTTTAATACATACTTATTTATCATTTTTTTTTATCTTTATAAAGTACAAAAAACACTAAAAAAAAAAAAAGAATCAAAACACTGTAAAACAATGACAACATAAATAGTTCATGTATCAGTTTGAGCACTATTTACAATAAATGTAAATATTTTAAATTTATTTGCATAATTCTAAATTCAAATGAACAATTTCAATGGAACTATTTTATTAAAAAGCCACTATTTCAAATTTTCTTAATACGAATTATTTAAAATAATTTCTCTGTTTTTTAATCATAAAATTTCATTTATGAATCAAATAATGATAGTTGCATTCCCAAGTACAAAATTTAATACATTTTCGTTTTTCCGTTAGCAAAAATGTATACCAGAGGGAAGCCACTCTTTATCAGAGCCAGGTTTCGATCCTGGGACCTGTGGGTTATGGGCCCACCACGCTTCCGCTGCGCCACTCTGATCTGTTGATGTTATTCCCTTTATTTTCTATTATGAAAGCAAATAACATTAGGGGTGGCAAATGGACAAATTGGGTCAGATTTGTGTTGGGTCTAAGATGAACGGGTTCAAAATGGATCGGGTATAAATTATTTCATTAATTTTATTTAAAAATTTCACACAATGAAAAAAAAAGGGATAATATTTGAACTATTGAAAAATATAATTTACTACTTGTAATTTAATCCACCTAAACTTGTATCAAATGTCATTTTTGTCTAATGTACATTAAGATTTATTTACTAAATCATAAAGTAAAAAAATCTACTAAATATTAAAAAAATACTATATTTTATAATTCATACTCATCTTGAATGAACACCAAGCTGTGCAATTAAATTTTTCTATATTCGTTGAGAGACAATTTTTATGTGTGTTGATCGAAAGAGGGTAGTGTGTGTGAGAGACGTATATATAAGAGTGTGTGTATGAAGAAAGAGGAATTGTGAGAGTGTTCTTTTCTTTTTTTTTTTTGTGTGTGTGTGTATGGAGAAAGAGAGTTTTATATGTGAGAGAAATGTGAGAATGTGTGTTTGAAGAAAAGTAGTTGTGAGCGAATTTATTTGTAAAAGAGAGATACGAGAGAGTGTCTGTATATGAGGAAATAGAAAATTATGCATAATGTTTGATTTCAATTTTACTTCATCTCCGGGATGGGCTAAAACATGGACAATGTTTGCCTTGATTTATTTTGAAAGTTTTGGTGGTGTTTTGAGATGTTTTGCAACAGTGCTTCATTTGTTTTTTGTCGAAATAAGTTTACACTAATTATAGGCCCTACAACTAAAAATATTATATATACTCATACATATATATAAATATATATAAAAGAGACATGATTTGACAATGAACAGTAGTTTTTGTCTCATACTAAACAACATCAAACATACCATACTTATTTTATATTATCTTCAAAAATAAATCCAAACATACACACTATCTCTAACACATATTTATTTATCTTTATTTTTCTCTCTCTATTTCCACAAAACACATCAAAACAAATTAAAAATGAAACCAAACATAACAATGGTTTCTTTTATTTTTTTGTTGTTTTAATTTATCGTTTAACCCATTAAGAATATTCAACTCATATACAATCCATACAAAATATAATTTTATTTAATTTCAACCTATATCAGTTCATTTTATATAACCAACCCAAATTAGATGGATTGAGCTGAACCCACGTTTTAACCCGTGTTGCCACCCCTAATAAAAACCACACTCAAACAACATTTTAAAAATCCATTTGAGTAGAATACTTACGAAATATATATACATATATGTATATTTTTTTACAAGAGCATTTTTTTTTTAAATATTGATCTGTCAATTTTGATTTTATCATTATTTTTATTTGAATTTCCACTTTTCTCTATATTATTTTCTTTTGCAATCTTCAACTCTTACACATTATTTCCCTCACAAACATTTATTTTTCTATGAACTGATTATTTGTAATAACTTATTATTCATGCACTAAATTGTTTTCTCATTTATAAAGTATTGAATACAAATAATAAAAACACAAAATTAATTAATTACTTTTTTGTTTTTAATATTAATGCATGTTGATGGGATCCGATCTCCAGAGGTCGGCTATTGTCTTAACGTTGGGCTTGAGATTCGGATAACGAGATTGGGTCTTGCATAGAGAAACACATGTTGGATTTGACCCGTCATGAGTACTCCGACGCTCAAATTAGATCATTTATATGAAATAAGTCATATATCAAAGTGAAAAGTAGATTTGTGCTTAGGGATTAATTATCTCGGCCCTCTACCGAAGTGTTTATATTTAGGTTCAGTTGTACGGACAATGTTGGGCTACCAAGACGATGTTGCTGCGTGTCTTTCATCCCTTATGTTCTATTAACCTACGTACCCGATAGTTTACCTGGGCCTTTACTTTTGTAGGTTCATATCACCCCCAAAATATTTTAGACTTGATTTAATATGTTAGACCTTACTTATTTTATCCACGTCACTAACGAAAAAAGTGTACAACATCCCATATTATTGAAGAACATCATTAAGATATTCTTAAATTTTTATCAATGATTTTTTTTTTAAAATTTTAATGTTATTTTATGAAATATTTTTAATATATGTAATTTTATTTAATTAAAATATATTTCTCATATAACTTTATTTTTTAATATTTTAAATCTACTTAATTAGAATACATTTTAAAAAACAATAATTAATTCTTCAACAATTTTAATTAGTTGTGCACCCTCATTAGTATATAAAACAATAAAATGTGATTTTCACACATTAACACGCTCTAGACATCACCGCCCCGGGGATATGCATATCATTGGTCAAACCTCGTCGATCGAGCATCCTATTGGCCCGTGCACCACACTCCAAAACCAATGCGTGTGTTCGAAAATCCCTATTCAAGCAAGGTATAAAGTAACAGCTATGCTGTCATTTCATAGCAATAGAGAAAGAAACGAAAAAGGCAGCATACAGAAGAAAAATTACCCTCTTACATTTTGTTTGTAATCATCTGCACATACACATCACCTGTGTGTATGTATACGTGCACACACACACACACACACATATATATATTATACGATTCTTAAGATTTCAATTCCAGCTACCTGAAAGGCCATTCTGATATTTGTGGGATTTTTATCTGTTCTTTGCTATTGCGGGTATTTTATCTTTCCTTATTTTCGCGGGGAAAATCGGGCTAGGGTTTCCTTGATTGGTAATTCGGAGGAAATAGAATGGCACAAGCAGTGGAAGAATGGTACAAGCAGATGCCGATCATCACGCGTTCGTATCTCACCGCCGCCATTGTAACCACAATCGGCTGCTCTCTCGATGTGATTCTTTGTTCCTTTCCCTCTTGATTAATTTTGTGTTTTTGTGTGCGCAGTAGTTTATTTTCTTGTATTCAAGTGCGCGTGAATTCTTTTTGAGCTAACCAGAAATAGAGTTATTGTTTGTTTTTGGAGAAAGTGAAATTGATATTTTGCTTATTGGTTATTTTTTGGGAGGCACTTGTCTGAGTGGTGTTTTATTTTTTTTGGCGATTTGCAGATAATATCTCCGTATGATTTGTACTTGAACCCGAGGCTTGTGGTCAAGCATTACCAAGTCTGGCGCATCATTACCAATTTCCTGTATTTCCGCCAGATGGGTAACTATCTATCCTTCAAAGCTGCGGTGTACCTTTGATTCTTTGGTTAATAGAATATATTTTGCTCTGGTCAAACTGATAAACTCATCACGGGCTACTGATTTAATCCAGTCTCAAGGATAGGATTGTTCACCCTGAGATATAGATAATGGTGTACTTGTACTCTAGCATAAACCGATTAATTTCCGTTTCATGAAGCAGTCCAGGAGTGCATTTGCTGTTTCATTCTTCATTTGAAGACTTAATTGAAAGCACATGCGGTATATTTTGAGGGAGGGGGTGGTGGTGGTTAAGGAGCTGATTATGTTGATATGCAAATTGAAATGCGGTTAGATTTCTTGTATGTATCGCTATATGTCCATTGCATTTATCGGGTAATATTATGTGAATGCATGGGTGTCATGACTATGAGCCTTTATGGCACCATAGGATTTTTCGTTAGCACTCCCGTCTCCCAGTGTGTATTGTACTTATTTGCTCTCAACAAAGAAATAATAGAGGATATGTCTTGGGGGAAATGTAGCCTGCTCTCGAGCATCTGTCAATGGTTCAATAATGCAAACCACTTATTTTCTCTGTAGCACAGGTAGTACCATATGCAATAGACTGCATTAATACATTGTATTTATTGATGTAGTGCATGTGATTGCTAATGCATGATAATTTGACTTTAATTAATTCAGGCTTCTTTGGCTTTATGTCTAGTTGATTTGGTAGTAATTAAGTGTTAAGATTCTGTCATAAGAATATAACTGATCAGTATGGAGGAAATTAGGCTATAATGTGATGGTAAAGTTATAGATCAATCCTTTCATTAATGCAGTTTAATCTGTTCTTCACAGATTTGGACTTCTTGTTCCATATGTTCTTTCTTGCTCGATACTGCAAGCTTCTAGAAGAGAACTCCTTTCGGGGGAGGACTGCAGATTTCTTCTACATGCTGTTGTTTGGCGCCACTGTTTTGACTGGCATTGTACTTCTTGGGGGGATGATTCCTTATGTATCTGAGTCATTTGCAAAGATTATATTCCTTAGCAATTCACTCACATTTATGATGGTTAGTTTACATGTAATTTGTCTGACTTGTGGTTTTAACATTTTGCCATAAAGTTGTCCTACATTTCTTTCTTCTATTTCCCTGTATTACTCTACAGGTATATGTGTGGAGCAAGCAAAACCCATTCATTCACATGAGCTTTCTGGGTCTTTTTACTTTCACAGCAGCGTATTTGCCATGGGTTAGTGACTTTCTAGTTATCATCCAGCTTTTTTTGTGTTGCCATGTTCTCATGTGGTCATGCCCCTTTATGATATTCTCTTGATTTCTTTTTCTTTTTTTTAAAAATTATTTAAATTATTTTCTTCACATGTGTTGGCATATTGAGAGTCTCCAATTATATCCAGTTGCTTAGGTTTTACATTGTGAACTGGGGAAAAGAACATTTATCATGGTGATATAGACTTTCTTAAAATCTTAGCTGATGTCTTTTGGGCATTCATCCCATAAAGTAGCTGTATCTTCAGAGTAATATGAACTCCATTCTATGAGATGCATACAAATATCATTTGCTTGAAGCAGAGTATTTAATCTGACAAGTAATGTGCTTAATTTAGCAATATTGATATTTAGGGTTTGTGTACATACATCTGATGGTGATGCGTGCTTCATTGGATTATTTCCTTTCTCCTCAGGTTCTTCTTGGTTTCTCTGTTCTTGTTGGTGCTAGTGCCTGGGTGGATCTTCTGGTATGTCCTACTGATTGATCTATTTTCCTCCTGAGTCCTGATATTAGCCAACTTCTTGGTAGTAGGGGATATATATATAGATATATATATATAGTTTTTCTGTTTTCTGGGAACTATAAAAGATGGTAGTATTCTGGTTTGTCATTGTCTGAGCTGTATTAGTTATTTTGAGATGGGTTCTCCATGGTTTAGTTGTGTCTGGAAGGCTTATTTACCTTGGGTGATAATATCCTTTTCCTTTACAGATTATTGGTTTATAGGGCTTGGGAAGGGCACTGTACCTCCTTTGGTTTATAATCATTTCATTCTTTTCTACGGATAGTTTATATCACTTTATAGATTCAAGAAACCTGGAGCATTGTGTGGACGCTTGTATTACCTTATACATCTTCTCCGTAACTTTTCTATTAACTGCAAGCTATTTGTGTTTATTTACTGAAAACCATTTATTTGGTTCAGGGAATGATAGCTGGTCATGCCTACTATTTTCTTGAAGATGTGTACCCACGGATGACAGGTCGGAGACCCCTGAGAACTCCAGCTTTTATTAGATCATTATTTGCAGATGAGCCCGTAGTGGTTGCCAGGCCTGCAAATATCAGATTTGCTGCTCCACCAGCAGCAGATGATGTTCAACGAAACTGATCGGGCAAGGGGTGGAACTTGTGAATGTTGAGCATTGGTTCAACTTCTGAGAGAAGCTGTTGAGAACCCCTCAGTAGCTTCGTGGCATTAATGTTGCTGTAGCTTTATCTTCACTCTTAGATGTCCAGTTTTAACCCCGACTGTACAAAGATGCATCCTCATTGCGAAGTTTTGCCTGATACTTTGCTTTTGCTGTATTTATACTGATTTAGGCTTTTCTGGTACACACAATCATAGTAACGCCCTTGAAGATAACTGCTTATGACATCACATTTGCATGCGTTCAGTTCTGATGCTTTTTGTTTTTTAACATAGTTTTCGTGTAATTGGACATCTCCCTTTCCTACGACATATATTTCTTCTGGTGGGAAAGAGGGGTATCATGCCAATATCTAGATGCAATTTTGGTCTTTGAAAAGTCGTAATAGAAGAAGGGAAGAGCAGTAAGAGACTGAGCTAACTGATGGGAGCCCACATATTATATCAGGGTTTCAAGATACGAGAATGTTGGAGATACTGCGTGGAAATGTAGAAGAAGCTATAAAGATAGAATGCCTTCAATCTTACTTTACCAGAAATGTTATTTTGATCTGAATTATACTGTCTAGAAAACGTAAAAATATGAATGAAACTTGAGTGTGGAATTCAATGCAATCTAATAAATGTCCGTATGGCATATTTTTTTTTTTTGGGTGAATTGTAAGTTTTTATTCATCCAATAATATTTACAAGGTACTCCGGGCATATCCGGAGAGATACAAAAGGACCCACACTAAAGTTTAAAGAGCAATTAAACTGTGTGGGAAAAGTGACAAGAGGAGCCTGTAGACAGTGATCTTTACGGAAATAATAAGGCCCTCGAGATTGGGTACTGCACCCTCAAATATGAATTCGTTACGATGCCGCCAAAGGGTGTAGACTATGCATGACAAAGCTAGGTGTCGTGCTTTGTTATGAACGGAGGATCCAGTTTTTTCCTTCTTGAGCCATTTCACCGCACTGTGCAAGGTGGACATACGTCGGTTGATCTCAAGCCATACTCGGATATGTGACCAAACGTAGTTGCTAAACGGGCACTCAAAGAAAATGTGTTTGGCCGATTACTTGGTGTTGATGCAGATTTTTGCATTATGGAATGGCGCTTGTTTATCCTTTCTTGAAGAGTATAGCAGTACACTACTGACATTGTGAGGAGGTCATACAGTTGCCGCGCTTCCACCTCCACATCCTACATGGAGAAGGAGACTTCTGACAAGTGCCAACCCAGAAGAATATTCATAAATCTGAATTCGGATAGGGCTGTGATTCGATTGATGAGCTAAATCCCCATCATCGTGGGTTGCAAAGGGGGACCACGGAAAGCCCATCAAAACTGATGCGACCACCAATATTTTAAGGCAAGAGCTGAAGCAAGGATCACTAGTATATTAAGCAAGGAGAAAATGTAAGAACTGAATGAACTAACGCTGACATATTTGTCAAAGAGAGCTAGGATAGCAATCGGATCCGTGGCGCAATGGTAGCGCGTCTGACTCCAGATCAGAAGGTTGCGTGTTCGATTCACGTCGGGTTCAAACCCCGTTTCGACGGATCTTTTTTGGTTCTTCCCTACCCTGACCTCTCTTGTTCTGTCAAATTCCATTTCCCCCTCCCCTATGTTATGGATTTTCCTTCACGTCCTTTCCTTTCGTCGTGATTACTTTTTCATCTTTGAACCCTAAATTCCCGATTCTAACTAAACCTTCAACAATCAATGGCACTGCGCTGCAGGCTCCGATCTCTCATACTCCAACAACATCGCCTATTCTCCACATCAAACCTGAGTTCAAACTCCAAGACCCTACAGGACAGGAAAGAGAAAGCCCGAGCCGCGCTCTACGTCATCTGCTCCGAGCAAAACCCGGAACGCGTCGTTGATATCTGCCGATCCACCGCCCTCTCGCCCGAGTCACACCTCGATCGACTTGCCTACTCAAGAGCCATTTCGAAGCTTAAAGAATCGAACAACTACGAAGGCATTCGGGCCTTCATCAAGGACTCCATTAAGCAACTCACTTGCAGGTCTGAGCGCTTTGTTTCATATTTCCTCGTTCTTTATGGTCAGGGGGGCCTTGTCAAAGATGCTGTCAAGCTGTTCGATGAAATGCCGGAGATGGGTATTGAGAGAAATGTGAAGACTCTGAACTCTTTGTTGACTTCTTGCATTTTGGCTGGAGAATACGGCGAAATGAAGCGAGTCTTTACAGAGTTCCCCGGGAAGTACGGACTGGAACCGAACCTGGACACGTATAATGTTGTTCTGAAAGGCTTATGCAAGTCGGGCAGTGCAAATGAGGCACACTCCATATTGGCTGAGATGGAGAGGAAGAAAATAAAACCCAATACAACCACGTTTGTCACTGCCATTGGAGGGATCTATGAGCAAGGAAATTATATTGACGTGGGGAAAATGATGCAATTGATGAAGAAATATGGTATTGAACCAGGGATGAGTATCTATAACGTTAGAATTCAGAGCTTGTGTAAACTTAAGAGGTCAGCTGAGGCTAAGGCATTATTCGATGCGTTGCCGTCAAGGGGTATGAAGCCAACTTGCGGGACGTACGGGCATTTAATTTATGGGTTCTGTCGGGAAGGAAAATTGGATGTTGCAAAGAGTTTATACAAGAAGATGGTTGATAGGGGTTTGCAGCCAGAAGCTCAGTGTTATTTCACGCTGGTGTATTACTTGTGTCAAGGACAAGATTTTGATGCTGCCTTAGGCATTTGTAAGGATTGTATGTCCAAGGGTTGGGTGCCAAATATTACAACTATGAAGTCTCTTGTAGATGGGCTGGTGAGGATTGAGAAGGTTGATGATGCCAGGGAAATCATCAGACGGGTGAAGGAGAAATTCTCTAGGAATGCTGATAGGTGGTCTGAGATTGAGGCAGCATTCCCTAAATAGAGTACCAAACCATACCAAGCCATAGTCATGCTATCCACTTTTCTTTTGTTATACCATGTCCATAATAAGAATGCAGAGGACCATTTGTACAATAGTGGTATCCAGTATCTGTTATTGCCCGTGCAATGAAATGGATTCCTCTTTTCAACAATCCATAATGTAGGTTAGATTGAATCAATTATATGATAAGTACAATACACTTATTGTATAATTAATATATAATTTAAGAAAAATAACAAATTACATAATAAGTGTATATGATTAATTTGGCACAATCAAACTTGATTTAAAAAAAAGATTTTCCTATTGAAACTCATGGCAGCACCGTAATTAGTTAAGCTCGATGAAATTTATATTTTGTATTAAATAGATAAATGGAAATCAAGTTTCATTCCCTTTTTCATGCGAGTGTGTATCCTGTTTTAACATCCGAGTCCATATCCCGCGCCCACAGAATTATGACACGACTCAGCATTTATTGGTACATAATCAGTTGAGATGTGTGTTTTCTACCTCCCTCCAGTGATTTGTCCGTTTTATTGTATCACTATACATGGGATTCCCTTTATTTAAGATCCAATACTTTTGTACTCTTTGTCTCCGCAGGAGAAATAAGGACAAACTAATGATTCTTCTCAAACTAAAAGGATCACTAAACTAAAGCTATTTGCCTATTTCTTCATCTGAATCCAATTTTTTAGTGCTATCTAGGGTAAAGCTCAGGAGATGAGGATATGATTGCTCTTGGTACAAGCATAAAATTGTGCATGTGATGCTCTATAGTTGCTTCTACGCACTTTGCTCAAATATTATAAAAGACATTTTATTTGCTTTTGCAGCTGATAAGGAACAAAAAATATTCTGGTTTTCTTCAACTTCGGAACTTAGTCTTCCTCGTCAATGAAGCTCCATTTCTCCAGTATTGCACCCCATATGCGGCAGTGGAAGCTACTGTTGTAGAAGCCACTAAGCAACTGCAACCAAACCAAAAGAATGGGCTGTTCAAATATCACACCCTCACAAGTCAGTCTAAACATAGTCAGTTGAGGCAAATAAACCACCTTAAATAGTTGATATAGAGCTGAGTTTCTTCATTTCCAAATCCTGGTTGAAGTAGAGCTCCTGCAACTAGGACCAGCTGGAAAACTGTATTTACCTATGTTTAATAAAAAAGCATTAGTTTAAGACTACATGATGCTTTATTATTTAACTTAGCCACTCTATTATAACATCAATATAATCCAATCATGAATAAATGCTAACCAAGCCTTAGCAACTTTCGCTATAATTCCAAACTGAAAGGCAAAGAACTATATGTTCCAACCTAACCTCTAAACAAGATAACCCTTTCATCTATTTCATTCTTGATACACAAAAAGGCGAAATATCATATAGGTGTACCTTGCTTATCAAGAGAGGCTCAACCTTCTGGGCGTGCGCCCCATTGAGGTTGAAGAAGTCACGCCAACTATTCAACTATCAGAAAATAAAATTACCAAATATAAGTATGCAAATATTTGATTATACCCAGCTACATTGATTACTTAATGTTTCTCACCTCCCAATCCATGCTGCTAGCTCTTTTGTATACCGCACCACCAACAAGAGCAACATCACGCAGCACAACAAGAGCAACGAGTCCAGCTTCACATAAAAGAAAACAAGTTCCAAAAGCTAGTTTTAAGAAGTATTTTATACATCCTAGTTTCAAGAGCAAAGACACATGCAAGTCCTTGTTAAAAAGAATCATAATCAACTTTATCACCATAAATTATATCAATTAGCAACTAACCAAAAACTGAATCACTATCTTCCTTGTTCTTTTTTCTCTCAAGAAATGAAGCCTCCCCCATCACCTCATAAAGACACTAAATCAAGAGCCTTAAATACCATAAACAAAAAACTGTATAATGGACGCAACTGATACAAAATATGTAACTACAGTGCATAGATTATCCCCCACCTTAACTTGTAGTAGTTCGTATCCAAGTATATTCTATACAATTCCTCTCAAACAAAGACAAATGGGAGCACTGGGAAGAAAAATAGAACTACTTTGACTTCATACCAATCACAACGTACATTCTAAAAAATAAGCGAGCATAGGGAGAAAATAAAACATTCGCTTACGATAAAGAAGACCCTTATCCACCATTGCCAGAGCGACAAACCCAATTAGAACCTACAAAAATTGTTATGAATCATACCAGTAAGCAGACAAAATGATAAAAGGACGACCCTTGTTGATAAAACCAATATGATATTTTAGGGTATTCCAAGTATAATGAGAATTTGATAGTTAAGGGTGATCCCTGATTTATCACCATTTCACTAAGCTTAATGGGGGAAATGGGAAAGAGCTAACAAGGCGAACTTACCTTATCTGCGAGAGGATCAAGGTAGGAACCAACTACAGAATTGATTCTCATTTTCCTGGCCACGTAACCATCTAACTGAAAATTTAATAGAGCAACATGTGAAGGATATCCTCACTGTAGCAATTGATTATGCCAAGAAAAAGAAAGAGACAACAGCAATACCCAATCAGTAGCTCCTGATATGGCGAGTCCAATAAATGCAGAGGAATACATGTCATTTATAATCATCCTGCAAAAGAGTGTCCTTATCAATAACCAGTATGACCTTGTGGCATAAAGTCAGAAAGAAAGTTGAAAACCCATTTTCAAAGTATTACCTTGAAAGTAAACTAACTACCCAAATCTTACATTCATAAGTCCATCCCAAATAACAAAAATAAGGCCTGCCAAGAGCCGAAATATCTACTTATGTCATACAAGAGAAGTAGCCCAAATTGGATAGGCATGTAAAATCAAAATTAAGGTTCAAAACCACAGAGAAAGGAAGTGAAGAAGAAGAAACCATATTCCGGAGTATGTTGCAGTCGACACATGCGGCCCAAGATTGACAAGAATAGGACAGGATACCAACATAAGCCCCAAAAAGTTGCAGTTAAATTTGTAGACAGCAAAGAGCTTGATGGTCTTCTGATAATGGAAAATTTTCTTTCTGCATAAAAACTTGTGCAATGTTACCCAAAAATACACAGAGATCTAACTTCTCAAGTTCCAAACGAATTCTAGGTGCCAACTAACTACATGAGCTCATGGTTGTGCCAAACATGAAAGAAACATTACTGAATGGTCATTGCTAAGGCATAACCAATTTAATTTTGTCCCATTAAGTAGTCTGACCACGATCTCTCCAGAATTCACCACTTAGCATGACCTCGTCTTAGTTAAGAGAAGCACATTTAACATGTAATTTGTATCCCCAGCAATTTTAAAATCACTGTTGTTCTACTCCAAATTCTCTATACGCACAGTATTGGACATGGCTGAAGCAACAATTATTTTTTTTTTAGGAAGAAAACGACAACATTGGCGTTTCTAGACGAAAAAGCAGTATGCTTACTCGGCAGTATAAAGTGCCTCAAGCCAATCAACACACTAAATTACTTTCCATTCTTTCCAAATTCTGTTACCCATAAAAATCAGGTAAATAAATTGAAAATGTTAAAACTCACCATCCAAGCAAGGGACCAGAGAGCAACCGAGTGAATGAAATAAAATTCGGAAGGTTCAAGTAACTGTCACTGATCCCACCGTCGCCAACACTAGCATTAACTTCAGCCCCATTTCTAAATTGCTCCCGATCATTCAGCAGCCTCGGAACATCATACCCAGGATTGTAGGAAGCGGCGGGCTGGTGAAGTAAATTCAGAGCACGGAGTTTAAGGAAGCTCAAGACGGCGTCGGACTGGAGGAGGAGAGGGGTGGCAGACTGTGAAAGCTTCCAGGGTGGACTGGAGAGGAATAGTGGGCCACCAACTGGCGAAACAAACCTCGACCGGAAGAGAAAGTGCCGGCGACTATAACTGTTAGTAGGCAGCAGAAATGGAGTTGGGATTGGGGAAGGAGAGGGGAGAGATAGGGAGAAGAAATCTCTGTACGAAGTGAAATTGGACCGACTTCTGAGCGATTGAGAAACTAGGTTTTTGAGAGATCTGAAGATGGCCATTAACGATAACTTCAAAGCATTGTCCGTGCACACAGCTGCCCAGGCTCGGAGGTTCAGGGTTTTGGGGAGAGAGAGAGAGGCGAGTGGAACGAAATTGAGGTGACACGCGTGGAAGTCATCGCACGTGCTTGCCTTGTTGCTTAACATTACGCTCTCTGCTTGTTTCTATTCCTCCAAAGTCGCTTTTTCAGATGAAATCGCCTTCTTCTTTAACATACTTTACAAAGATAATAAAAAAACATTTAAGTAAGAATTATAAAATTAATGGCCCAATATATTTGTCCTATATAAATAAGACAAACTCCGACCACTCTATGGATCCCCGTTTTTTTAATGGATCGAGTCGTATTTGGTTCGATCTAACTCAATGATTTAAATTGTCGATCATTTATCTCAAACTTATAATGGTTATTTAAATGATATGTAGCTTATTTAAGTTTTACCATAAAGTTCTATAAAGACTAATTGAACCACATCATAAAATGTGCCTTTTATAATTATCATATTATACTCTACAATCCCTCTGACCTCAAGATCGAGTTCAATAGTAACAACACTTAGTTGTGGTCTACGATTCATGTAGTCCCTAAATGAATACTAACTTAAGCATTGAAAAGTGTTAGTTAAAACCAACCCAACAGACCTTAAAGATTTCCTTTTCAAGCCAACCTTACTCATTGAAATCAAGATAATTATTTGAATCCATATCTCAAGAACTCACCATATTATCACTAGGTCATCGTCTAGTCATCACCAAATTGTTGAGGACCTCAACCCGAATCAAATATCCTCCACGAAGTCGAGTAGGGATCCTTCCACCTGCAACTTAAGGTTTGTACAGCATGTTATAAAAGTATATGAATACCATTTTTTTAACAAATTTAAAGACGATTTTAGGTGTCAAAAGTTAGTTATGGCATGGCATGCAACACTATTTCAGTGCTAAAAGAATTATACCCACATACGTGGAATAATTTTTGGTGTCCAAAATTAAAGTATAGATCTAACCAAATTATATATCCTAACAAACTGAACCCGACTTGAATTCAATTTAAGCATATATAGATAATTCATTGAATGTGATGAAACGAATGTGGGATGCATCAGACACCTTGTCCGAAAAATGCGACCCCTCAAAGCTCCGAAATCCAACGTGGTATAATGAGCTGGGGGCCTGAAAAGTAGTTGTTTCCAATCCATGCACGATTACTGGTCATATTTGCATCATCATCATCCTCCTCCTATTACCATCATCACTCGATTCCATCTGAATAAATTTTTTGAGCTGTACGCAATTCTTTATGCCCAATGAGTTCTCTTTTGTCATTTCTCAAGGAGTACATTATACAGCCTTTGAATCTTCATACATAAAAGCGGAGAAAAGAAATGAGAGAAATGGCAGATGAGAGAGCTTCTTCATTTGTGATGAGTCTGCAAACCTAAGAGGAAAGGGAGGGAGGGAGATGTGCATATTGTCTTGTCGCAGGATCAACACAAGTAGCAGTGTTACAATGAGGAAGTCTTCGCTCAAAGCTTCGAAAAGTTCTGTTCATGAAATTAAGGGAACCAAGAAATATGATGATGATGCGGAGGCCACGATATCGTCTACCATCTCCAGAAGCGTCTCCATGAGTGTCGGTTAGAATCCTTTTACATATCAATTATATGCATCCTGATTTAGTGTTTTTTTTTTCTTTAAGGCAATATTATTCCTGCTCCATGATCCACCCAAGAGCCGATCAACTTATGGACCATGATCTGTAATGTTTGAATCTTTTTGTCATGCTAAAAACAGGTGGAAACAAACAAAGGATGGTAGCAGAAGATGTGGTTAGGCATGGGAATATGGGAGCTCCGGCTGAGGTATACACCTTTCGGGAGCTGGCAAGCGCCACCGAGAATTTCAGTCTTAAGCTGCTTCTGGGTGAAGGAGGATTCGGGAGGGTCTACAGAGGACATCTCAAGACAACAAATCAAGTATATTTTGTTAATGTCTCCTCTCTCAAGAGTTGGGGTTAAAAGAGTGATGTTAATGTTCTCGTTGTTATTTTCTGTTTTCAGGTGGTGGCTGTGAAGCAGCTTGATGGAAATGGGATTCAAGGAAATAGGGAATTCCTAGCAGAGGTCTTGACGTTGAGTATGGTTCACCACCCGAATCTCGTCAAACTTATAGGATACTGCGCTGATGGCCGCCAGAGAATATTGGTCTATGAGTACATGGAGAATGGATCTTTAGAAGATCATCTTCTTGGTAATCCATCTATAAACAATTAGGAATAATTCACAGCAAGGCTCTTTACCTGTCTGCCATTGCTGTTTCGTGCGCTTGTTTACTAGTAAAGTTAAACAAATTCTTGTTCTTTTTATTGATCTTCTCAGATTTGGCTCCAGAAAGAAAGCCCCTGGATTGGTACACTAGGATGCATATTGCTAAAGGAGTGGCTCAGGGACTAGAGTACTTGCATGATACAGCAAATCCTCCAGTTATGTACCGGGATTTTAAGCCCTCCAACATATTACTGGATGAGAAATTCAATGCTAAGCTCTCCGATTTTGGACTTGCCAAGTTGGGTCCAACGGGCAGAGAGGATCATGTGTCTACAATGGTGATGAATGGCTACTGTGCACCGGAGTATGAACAGACTGGCCAGTTGACAACCAGATCCGACGTCTATAGTTTTGGAGTGGTGTTCCTGGAGATCATTACAGGAAGAAGAGCTATTGATAACAGCAGACCACCTGAAGAGGAGAATCTAGTTGCTTGGGTCAGTAAACTTCCCATTTCCGATCAACATTTTCTAGCTAGTGGAATTTATACTTATACTTCCAGTGTATGCTAAGAAAAATTTCTGGGATCAATAATACTTAGAAAGTTTGATTTGAAGGTCTAATTCTTGCAGGCAAAACCACTTTTCAAAGACAGAAAAAATTTCAAAATGATGGCCGATCCTACGCTTGAAGGAAATTACCCAGTGAAGGGTCTCTACCAAGCTATTGCCGTGGCAGCAATGTGTCTGCAAGACGAAGCCAGCACCCGCCCCCTCATTGGAGATGTCGTCACTGCACTTGAATATTTGTCCATCAGAACCGACGAAGATACTAGCGAAACAGACGAGCAAGCTGCACAGGACGAATAGATTTTCATAGAGAGCAAGCCATCAAGAACTGAATCTATAGTTCTCTCAGTCAGCACACCTTTTTGTTGCATGTTTGTCACATATCGGTTTTTGGCGTAGGAGATGAGCATAAGATTAGTATTACAAGAGTAGTGTGCATTGTTTGTGTGATATGGAACTACTTGAGCTACTGATCAGAATCAGAAATGTAGTACTAGAGGATTATGGATTCCTAACTGTGTTTACATCGCAAACAGGTTCAAAAGTTAGCTTTATAATACTTATGCAGAGGAAAACTGACATATATGTATTTTTGTTTAGCTCCAGATTTGCATTTGATTTTCATAGATCCGAGAGCTCTTCTGTCAATTAAATTTTGCTTCATGCTGAAGAGTCATTTGCCAAAATCAGATCTAGCGATCAGTAATAAAACCAGCGTATGACCTCTATATGATGACAGGCAATTCATGTTGGGCGAAAATGAAAGAAAATAGTTTCCCTGTACAAAGTTCATCAAAGTATCTGATCCACCTGAAGTTTCATGAACATCGCAGTTCCCATATGCAAAGCAAAAACAGATGATGCCTAATGTGCTGCAAACTCTGCCAAATTCATAACGGAGAGTTAATTGTATAGAAATCACTTACAAGAAGTGCATACTCTTCATCCTAACAATATGGCTTTAGGCATTAAAATCTATTTGAATCAGCTCTAAGATTTTGGTAACCGAATCCAGGAATTTGATTCAGCCCCTGGCTATCTGCAACTTCCACCATAGCGCAAATCCCCGGCCGGATCCCACTGTTCCTTCTCTTCTTTCGTCTCCACGACGCCATTGAAAACTTAAAACTAGGCCACAAATGGCGTCCTCCGGGAGCCATTTCTTCAGAGCTTCTCTCAGAAGCCATGCGACTTTCGACACGCTCCACCTCCAGTTTTCTGAAGTACTCAATCTCCCTCTTGAGAAGTGATCCGATGGTTCCTCGTGTGCCAACCTCCAATGGTACTCTCCCAGCCATACTATCGTGTAGTATACTGGCTGTGTGATTCGCCTTATATAGCATATATTGCCTTGAATATACTCAGAGGCTTCAGCATGAAGAAAAGAAATAAGGTGGTGATGTTGTGTGCGTTTGGAGTCCTTCTTTGCCTTATAATATGCTCATTGATATGCTTTTGTTTCAACTTTTAAAGTGAACAGCGTGAGATATTGCATGATGCTAATAGTGATGTGATTCATCATTTTTGTCTGCAAATCAAGCACCAACCTTTTGCCCTTCTTCTCCGGTTTTCCTTTTTCCCATTTTGCATTATGATTACAGTATGAAGCACATGATTATCAAGCTTTGTAAAGGGTTATATCTCCGCCAATCGCTCACTCTTGCGGAGTATTCTAACACAAATTGAATTTGATTGGATCTAAATCAATTATACGGTAACTGTAAGACACTTATAATATAATTGATGTATAACTTAAAATAAGTGACCAATTACATAATAAATGTGTCACACTTGATCCGTAATCTTCTTTTTTTTTTATTTAAAATTTTATTTTGTTAATCTATATTTATGTTATACTTAATAATAATAATATATACTAATTGATTAATAGTTATTATTTTTAATTTTATAATATTTCAAAATTTTTATAATTAAAAATTATTAATAAAAAATATATTGATTTTTAATTAATGTTAACAACTGATAAAATTCAAAATTACATACAAATAATAAAAAAAAAACTATTCAAGTATTGACTTCATTATTTTAGCGTGTACGATCACGTTTTAATACATTATTTTAATATGACGCAGATTCGTATTGCGATTGGATACGAATTTGTTGTCTTACTAATATTTAGGATCAATCCATCTCATTAGAAATTTTGGTAGTTTGCTGTCGATCCCGACAAGCAAATGTGCATAGAGTAGTGTCATGGACCAATAGAAAATATATCAAAATTTCAATTGATCCATAACACTACTTTACGCGTATTTATATTATATATACTAATTATAATCATATTTTTGTATTTATTAATTATAAAATTTAATTGTATTACATTATAAATTTTTATATAATATTTTAATAATAAAAAATATATTAATTATTTTATTAATTTTTAACAATTAATAAAATTAAAAATTACATATAAACAAAAAATATAAGAACTAAAATATTAAAAAATTAAAATTAATTACAATGTTTTTAATAATGTGTAACAGTCCCACAAATGCGTCATTATCGTCGAGGTCTTTTTTTTTTTTCTTGAACCACTAATTCTTTTCATTCGTGTGTCTCTTAATTATCGTAATTGGAACAGTGACAAAGGATTTTTAAGGGACCATATCTTGTACTACTACTTATTGATTTGACAAACATTTTGAGATATGGTTCTAACACAGTTCAGGATTTAATTTAGTCTTTCGTTCTTGTCTGATTTATTATCACAGTTTGTTAAATTATTTTCAATTTAATTAGCATAAAGTAAATCGAAAATAGTACAATTGTGTAACTTTTAGAAAGAAAAAAGAAAATATGTTTATTTATTAACATAAACAATACTTAACGAACAAAATTAAAAAAAATATAAATGCCCAAATCGTTATTGGGCATTAAAAATTAAAAAAAATAAAAATAAAGGGTGCTAATGACTTCCCTTGGTTTTGCAACACTACCATTTTGCGGTAGAGTTGCATCTTTTTCTTTAAACAATATTTGAATAAGTAACTGAGGGAAGATTATTAGATGATGAATCAAGTGGATCCATTGCTTTTAGGTGAGTGGTCCAAAGAAATCAAACTTTGTTCATTAGTTATAATTATATGGTTGTGAGTGGGATGATGGGGCACTTGTCAACACATGATGAGTTTTAGATGGTAACCATCTCTGGTAATGATGGACCAACAGTTTGTAGTTTAATTGGTCTCTGGGATAGTAATGCTGATTGCTTTCAACCTACGTTTAATTTGAAATAAAGGGTTTCTGTAACAATGTAGATATCTTTACTTCCTTGCTTTCTTTCTATTGCAGCTCCAATTTAGGATAACGATCAAAGATTAGTGCTGCTTCAAACTTACGTAACCACTCCGATCCTCCAAAACATACTCTTCAGGTACAGACAGTGCATGATATTGCTGGAAACTTCACAACCATCAGCTCAATGCACAAGAATACATCACGTCTGAAGATTTCAGCTAGCTTGTACCGGACCAGTCATTATTACGTCATAACTCCATAGCAACCATTATGTGTTTAGCTAATTAAATACACATCTCATCAATCAATTTTTAGATTTTGTTTTCTTAGCTCTTTTCTCAGAGTGGACAATGACAATCTTCATCCATGAACACGAGTAATTTATGGTGTGGCTGATCTTGCACGGCACATATCGTTCTCAAGCCTTTACAAGTGATACATTTATCTCCTCGGATATCAAAAAGCAAGCATGCCATTCAAGGAAGACGTCAAAACGAACTTGCAGACATTAATAAATGATAAATTAAGGATAAACAAAAGATTTTATCCAAGACTCAGCTTTACAAAAACTTCCTCAGTATATTGCACAGTAAAACAATGGCAAGCCTGAAATATGCATATTTCCTCTTATTATTCTTCCCTTGATGATAATGATTCTCTTTTTCTCTCTTCTTGTTTTCCTTATCCCTGTACTCTCTAATGATTTTGCATACAATTTCTCTGTGTATCTTTACAGAACATAGTATTACAAAAAGGTGGGGCATAGATACCTTGGACAGGCAACAGGCCAACACAATGTTACAGAGCCGTATCGACAGGCACACCTCCCCTCTAAAAACCTCATTCAGATGGATAAATCTATAGAATGCTCGGTAGGTGGCATGAATATCTCAGGCTTCGATGCAACGCAAGAGCATCTTTTAAAGCAACATCCACTCTTCCTCCACCCTGAAACAGCGAATCATATAACTTGCCCAGGAATTGAGACAATTCTTTCTCATCATCATCCCAGAAACACATTGACTCTTCCCCACCTCTATCAGGTTCACTGCCTTCCCAATCACTTCCTGGGCTGGAGGGTTCAGTATCTTCATCTTCTCCATCCTCCTCTCCAATTTCAAACTTCCCATTCTCATAACTACTAAACTCACCCGCCCCGTAGAATGATGTTAATTGCATTTCCTCAGGCTCAGAAGAAGGGCATACAACAGCTTTAGCACCTGAATCAAGAAATGCTTTGGTCAAAGCTCGTGTAGGTCCATATATTCCTGTAAAGATTACAATCCTGTCCCTCCATGCTCCAATCTGCAAGGCATAGAATCAGCGTTATCGATAGGTCAAGTAAAATGAATGCAGCAGCACCAAAACTGTATCTAATAGGCTTAGAGAACATAATGAAGTAAACGGGACTCCAAACATATCACAAACAAAAAGTTGTAATGAAGCAAGAAAATGAATCACCATTTCCGAAGCCAAGCAAAAGACTATCTACAAGACACAGCAAGCTATGGAGCTTTCATCTTTTAAGTTTCTTCTGATATTTAATACAGGAAAAATGCCTTAATGTACCAGGTGCTCTGACCAAACATCTCTCGTAAAGTAATGTCAAACTAGAAAATAGCAGGGAGAAAGACATCAATTTGAAAACTGGACATTAGATAATAATCAATAGGCAAAGGTTTAGAAGCCATCATCTAGAAATGCTCCTGGGTCAAATAAATTTATTGATGAGCACACCAGTTGTCTTCAATAGAGTTAGCCTTAAAGATCACCACTTCAACCTTTGACCAGAGAGAACTGACGAGTTCTTTCCGGAGAACCAACTAGTTTGTCACTAACCCCAAACTTCTGTACAAGTTTCAGCCAAAAATGAAAAATGACTTAGTTTCTCCATGATCCTTTTATCGGATTTCTATATTTGGAGACAAATTTTGGCAGAATAAATGAAGAAGTGCATAATCAAGGTCAGTTACCTTTATTTTGCATTATCACCTCCCAACTATATGGATTAGCATTATGACAGCCTATAAACTTAAGACTTAAATCCAATTTCACGATACCTGCCATCAAGCTATGTTGATCAATTTGGAAAGAAAATTTGACAAGATCTGAGGACATACCATACAACGGACATCTTCTGGAGTCAAGTGCATGGAAGGAACGGTTCTACGGAACATGTAAGCACCAATTTCTTGATCATCTTCCATGACCTTCAGAGTCGCACCTAAGAATTAGAATTTTCCAGGCTAATTGTCAAATCTGAATCCACCAGAAACAGTGTGAGGATACCTGTGTTTGACGTCCTATATATCTGTGAACAACACCACCAATTTGGAAGTAGGGCCTGCATGACACAAGATCAGCAACTGTTGAGATGTTGGTGATGACTGATGCATTCTTCCTTCTTCGACCCTTCATCAGTGATAACAAGCTATATTTAACATTTTGGAGAAACTTTTCTGCTAATTCCCCAGGTTCCGCGACCACAAAAACATCATTCTGCCAACTAGAGAAGGGTGGGAGAAGAAAAGTTAGGATTCAAGCAACAATTCAACACTCCAAACAATTAAGTAACAAACAAGCATTAAAGTGCACCTTAAAATGGAGCCCCGTGTGTCATTTTGCAGTGCCAAATGAACTACTCCAACCTGCGGAGAATTTTGTATTTTCTCATGCAAAGCTAGGACAGGAATGGAAAGCTGCTTGCGCTTGGGTGGAGACTCGGGTGGCGAAGCAGTAGATTTTGCAGAATGGAACCCGTCCAAACTTAAAGGTGGGACTAAATCAATTCGACCAACCCGCTGGGGGCCAATATCAGGGCTGTAAATGAGGGGGCTCGACGGGAAGCTTCCTGTAAACAAAGGTGATGTAAACGGTGTTGGCAATGTGGATCCTGGAGCTGCCTTAATGGTCCCAGATGCCCCATTAGCAAGTGATAGTCTTATCCCATTACTGGCACAAAATGTCTCAAGTGCACGTGCATGGTGGAAAACTCTTCCAGAATCTGGACTATTGGAAGCTTCTACAAGAAGTACACCACGTCTCCAGCCCAAAGAGGGGCTATTTTCATTTGATACTGTCATATACAAAAACAGGATATTCTAACTCCAATTATAGAAAGATAACATGGAAGCAACAGAATAAGGATTGGAAGTTAAGGAGTACGAAAAATAGCAGATTCTAACTCCATTTATGGGAAGCAAGAATAGTCAAAGAAGCAACTAAAGCAGGATAGAGACTGGAGGAGATTCTAATACCCTTTGCCCTAAAAGCCTGCTGAGACTTCAGACTATCCGAAAATTTGTCATCATCAATACTCGCAAGCAATCGTTCAGCAAGATTCTTGAAGGCAATAGAATTATTCTGAATGTACTCATCTGTGGCACCCTCTAACTTTAACCAGATTGCTGGATCAGTTTCATCTAGCTCCATATCACAACGTTCATCAACTGTACCAATCAAATATTTTTTAAGAATGTACAGTAATGTTTAGAAAAGAAGGGAGAAAAAGAAGAAAGAAAGAAATGGAGACAAAGCAACTGCTTTTCTTGAACATGTAATCTGCTAAACCGATATGTTTAAGATATTAAAGAGCCTCTTCCAGAGATTTAGACCATGGAGGACACAGGGGGCGGGAGCAAGAATGGACCCCTCTACCCAGACACATACTTCAATTATGCTAATTGTATAATTATGTCTGTGATACCTACAAACATGGATTAAAAGAAAAGTCCTCGTTCTCAGATTATAGCAGCATAGTAAGAAATGCTTCAGTTGTGCCTTTCAATAATTTTACACGAACTTCTGGCAATACCTATCAAAATGAACATTTATTGATTAAGTAAAAAAGATTAGAACGTGAGGAAAAGGAACCTCTATCTTGGTTTGTTTTACAATAACTGTTCTGCACCAACGTCTCGGGGATAAGCATATATGTGTTTTCCTTCAAGTTGTTATATGTCTTTCACTATAAGCAGATGCTTCATCAAGATTTTGTTAAATAGTAATGTTTAGAGGGGAAGAGAAGAGAACACAAGTATACGTTGGTTTTATTTTAGGGGAATGAAAACATTTTGGTAAAACAAAACCAAATTAAACCAAATTTTGTTTCCCACCTTTTACATTCCCCCACTTTTTCAACTTCCCATCCAAAACTTTTTTGATACCTCTTCGTGTATCTTACTCTCATCTTAAATAATGGTAAAATAATTTTATAAATTCAGAAACACCAATATATTAAACCAAGTATAATTCACCCAAAATATCCTATGAATCATCATAGTCTAATTCTGCAGCAGGCAAGAACCTATAAAATCTAATATAAATAACCTCACCTGGATTGAATCGAAAATAGTGTACATCCGGAAGCATAGGAAGCAATGTGCTTAAAGCTTCCTCAACACGGTCAACAGAGCATGCACTTTCAATCAACACTTGCCCAGTGTCCAAATAACGCCAGCCACCCTTGCGAACCTAACGGAGCAAAGAAACAGAGAAAAGTTAATTAACAAGCTGATTAAAAAGCAACTTATTTAAGCAATTATACCAAATCATAAAATAACTGTGTGCACCAGAAACAAATCACTAATCCATTTACCAAGAGGAAACAGAAAGATTTAACATTCACCAGAGTGAATTGACCTCCAGCAGCAATGCAAATTTCACAAGCTTGACTTGAATACCACATAATCCCACATTGTTGGAAAATTTTATGCATAATATAGATTATTTTACTAAGATCATTTACAAATAGGATTAATTACAAATGCTGCACTCTATTGGTTAATTCATCCAGAAAATGATCAAAGAACTGTTATATAGAAAACTGCAAGACAAGATTAAACTTAAAAAATATCTTTATCAATATGTGTAGTCCTTTGATACCTTTGTTGGAACAGACCCACAACCAACTGAAACTAAGCAATCAATTTTAGAATCAGGCCACAACAGTTGTGCTTCTCGTATGGCGAAGATTGTAGGATTATTTGCTACAATAGCCCCATCTTGCCAGCGATATATACCTGTAGCATACAAGTTATTTATAAAGGACAAAAAAGAAAACTTTCTGAGAGAACCAGCCAAAACACTCAGCAGCAAATAAGAATTACCATCAGAGTAATCATCTAAGTAATATGGTGCTGCAGATGATGCTCTTATAGCTTGCCATATGTGATGCTTGCAACTTCCAATAAATGCATTGCGCTTATGTCCAACCTGAGCTCCAGTAGTTGCTGCACCTTGCCCCCCAGTTGTCAAGTTTTCAGAAACTGCAGAAGAAATCTCTGGGGTTCCAACAGGATACTGCACTTCAGAAGGACAAATTTATTACGTAACAATAAGGCAACCAAATTTCTTCGACAAAAGACTTCTGTAAAATGACAATGATGGAATGTTAAAGAACAGGATGACATGAACCTGGTAATTCCGAAATATAAATGGCTGAGCTGGTGCGACGCTGACAAGGGTAGACACAACAAAAACTTTGGGGATCTTTTTAACTGCGGATTCTATTAGGAGATCTCCATCATCATCATCAGCACATATCTCCTTCAGCAGCCTCTCAAATTGATCTGCACTGTGCTGGAAGCAGATGCAAAGTTATTTTTTTTTATTTCATGACCCCTAATAAATTACCATGATTTCAGATGCTTTCTATGAAAAGATTGACTAATCTGAAAAGACAAGGAAAAGGTCGGTTACTTTTACATATCAAGCACTTTCATTAAGTATACATTAACAAACATTACACTGCTTCATTATGAAAGAGAAAATAAGTACAAGCAAAATGAAGATAGCAAGGCCGAAAATTGAACGGAGATGAAGAGAAGAGCAGTACAACGTACTTTAGATCCATGGACAACAACACGAAAACTCTGTGATGAGCTCTTGTAGAGTTGATCTAACTTTTCTCTCCATGATACTGCTTCATTTTCCTTTGGAACAGGTTCAGCAAACACAAGTTTCCCTATGAAAATGAAACACAATGTAATTATAGATAAAATGTAAAAAAAGATATGGGCAAAACCGGGCTATAAGAGGCTCTTTATTGAAGCAGAAAACTTACCAAGTTCTTTGTATATTTCTTCACACTTCTCCAAGGACATTAACTTTATCCCAAGAGCAACAGCAAGCATACCACCTGTAGATGTTCCACATATAAGGTCAAAGAGCTCATAAATCTTCTTTCCAGTGCGCTTCTCAATTTCTTTCAGAATCTTTACAGTTGCCAACCCTTTCATGCCTCCTCCATCCATTGAAAGTATACGCAAACCCCGCTTAGGAACCTGTCTTCCTCTAATAGCACGGCGCAGGGTCTCATTCTCCCCTACAATGATGCAAGTAATATCAAACATTATCCAAATCCATATCTGCTTAAGAAAGATAAAAGCACACCTAATATTGCCAGAGCACGGGTTGCAGCTTTACACACACGCAACTCTGATGCAGCTGTCAACCGCAGAAGAAGTTCCCGCAGACTTTCTGAAGTAACCAGAGCACGACGGTTTTCCAAACAGAAAGCAAAATTTCCAACAGCAAATAAAGCTAATCTTTGTACCTAGAGGAGATAAACCTTCAATTTGAGCCCAAACATTGACAAAACAAAATGCAGCAATAAGAACATAAAAGAAATATGCAATTGAGCTTGCCTCTGGATTCTTATGCGCACACAATAACTTTAATGATTTCAGTACATCTTTGGTCAACATCTTTTGAGCTACAATATCAGATGTGAAGGCCATATTGACCACAACTTGCAGAAAAGAAATTACTTCTTTTGACCCTGTGGATTTCAACACTCTCTCAATAGGTTGCATAATATCAGATTTTATAAGTTGCATTGCCACTGAAACATCCGAAGCAAGAGCTGAGAGCGCAGAGCAAGCTTGTTCAACCTGAAAAAAGCATATAAGAAAGTCAAAAATCAGAGAGAGAAACAAAAAAGAAAGAGAGAGGGAGAGAGAAATTTATTAATAAGCCTAAGCATACCACATGCTGGTTTTCACTGCTTATCATACTTATCAGCTGTCGCACTGCATTCTCATCTTTTCCCACAACTACACGGTTTCCCTCATCTTGCATTATCTTTGCAAGGGCAGATGCCAGCAAAGGGTGATGGCAAGAAGAAAACCGGAATATGAGAGAGAAGAAGGCACTCAGTTTATGTCGAGATGCAACAAAATAAGAACTATTCTCCATCTGAATCAACCACAAGAAGGTATATCAACTTAACAGCTTCTATACTCTATCTGCATAATAACCATTAGAAGAGTTTGTCATCACACACCTCAATCTGTACATTAACTGATATTAAATTTTCATCAGCCACAATCCGAATATTTGCAAGGGACAAATGGCGAAGTTTAAGTAAAGGCAAGATGTCAGGAAGAAACTCAAGGGGATTGCCGAAAAGCCTTAATACACGTAGCTCTGCCAAAGCCCTGTCAATAAGCTGAAGACAAGTATTAAGCTTCGGAACAATATCTAAGACATGAGACGAGGGAAATGAGATATTTAAAACAAGTAAAACAACAGGAGAACAATGACCTGAAATCAAGGATAGGACGGACCAGCTTGTTGTGCTCCAGGGACAATTCAAGAAGACCAGTACACTGTCTTAATTCAACTGCTTATAATTCCCAGCAAAGTTGGCACATAATATGTTAGCACGAATAGCTTGATCAGAGTGTTGTTTATATCTTGTCTAACTTATCATCATATATAGACATAGGTGCAGTGGCAATCAATCTATACACACAATTAAAGGAAATCAGAACCCTCAGAAAACGTCCAAATCTTACCAGGCACAGAAATGAGCATGTTATAATCTACTGCAAGCACTTTCAAGTTTTTCAGCTCACCAACCTCAGGTGGCAAAACTGATAGCTTGTTATTATCAAGGTATAGTTTCTCTAGAAGAGGAAGACGGGTTAGCTCCACCGGCAATGCCTGACATCAACAGAAACACAAATCAATGTAGGCAATTAGATTTTTGTAGTGCTCCACAGGTTTAATTAAATAATCAGAAGCTGACGCCAAATGAGCTTAAGCACCCTTAAGTTTGACAAACATGAAACGAAAGAGATACAACCCTGCCCATCACAGAATAGATCGACAGACACGTATAAGAATCAACCTTCACAATCAAAGAGACCAAGGATCTTGCAAGGATAGAGCTAATTACCAGAAGCATTGGATTAATGACAACCGCGAAAGAAGTAAAAAAAATTAGATTTTTGAAGACTAAGGAACATAGAACATCAGCAATTCCAATGTAAAGGAGTCAGATAATCGGCCTGACATTAAGCCAAGCATCCAGATATGATCACTCCAAAAGAGAAAAGAATACATATTATGATCAAGTAAGAGAATAAAAAAACCAAAAGTTGACCATCAGACTACTCACAAAATTTTCTAATGTATTTCTACTTCAGATTGAGACGCAATACATCCATGGCATATAAAATCATTTGTAATTTTTGATTTGTTAAAGAGGGGCTCACGGTTAATCCAAGACCACACAGGCTGACAACGGCAATATTCCGCCAATGCTCTGCGCAGCCAGACCCCACAACCGCCCCATCTGCAATCCCATTGGCGAAATTCAACCTCATCAGCTTCACCAAAACCCCCAACCCCCCATCACTCTGCTGCCCTGAACCCCCGGCTCTCCACATTACAACCCCCTTTAATGGCTCCCTCCTCTTCACGACATTCATCACCAAAGCCACATCCACCCCCTCTCCTTTATTCTCCAACTTACGTTCCCCTCCATCCTCTGAATTTCCAGAGTCCTCCTCCTCCTTTCCTGTCCTCTCCGTCAATTCAATTTCCACGGTGTCTTGCGGCGTGGGCAATGCGACCATTACCTGCGACTGCAATTTTAACGCGACTTGATCCTCGTCATCGCCGGCGTTCCAATCGAGGTCAATCCTAAACCCTACTTGTTCCTGATTGTTGGTCTTGTTGTTGGCGGCGCCGGCGTCCTGAGATGCGGAGGATGAGACCGATAACGAGGAGCCAGTTGATGAGGACCGGGATGGGACGACATCGATGGTGTCGGCGTCAGAGCCGTAACTCAATGTCAGGTGGAAGACTTCAGTAGGGCGCTTCCATCCCAGTCCCCACGACATTGATCCCGAACTCAGATCAGGGCAGCCACAAACTTTCTCCTTAACTTTCTTGAATTTCTTGGATCAACACTGCCGCGATCCGGCCAGACTGGATGCAAGAATCCTGATTGAGTGATTCTGCATTTGATAAATCCAAAGAAGGAAGTTCATGGGGCGTGTGTTGTAAGGATGCAATAAATCAAAGTAACTAAGATTATCAGAATTTCAACTGATGGCGTATGGTTGGTGTAGAGATGAAGGTTCTTGAATACATAAACGGAGAGGTACATATACAAGAAACTTAGACAAACACGACCGGCATTACATGATGTAATAAAGTACCACTCTGTTGTTTCCGTTGGTGAGGTACTGAGGTTTGGCGGTTTTAGAGTCTTTATAGCGGTCACCGCCAGCCTGCGCTGCTACTGTGAATGACGGCGAACGAGACGGCTAAAACGGCACCGTGCCCACGCGGGACAATTAAATTATTCTTTTGCCCCTTCCCCCTTTCGTGTGAGGTTGCATTTAAGTACAAATATTTATGTTTTTTTTATTATTAAATTATATACTTTTTGAGGAAATAATTTAGTAAATGAAATTTCAAATACCCATTGTGTTGGTAAATTATTAAATTTATCACAATAACTTAGAAAAACTTAATTTTTATTATTATAAAAAAAAATTATCCATATTAATTTGTTATTCTAAATTCATAACTATTCAATCGAAAATTAAACACAAATTACCATTTTTAAACAGAATATCTTCCAGTCTTTAGTGTCACTCATCTATCTTCTGTAATGTATACATAGATGGGGAATTTTGACTAGTGAATAGATAAAACCTAGCATGCAAGTGATGCCAGATGCCAAGATTGCTTGCCAGGTAATTAAGTAGGACAATCAGAGAATAATAAGTAATTAATTAATGATACTGCTTCTATTCAATTAATATTAAAAATAGGGTAAATAACATCCAATTTAACCTTGAACTCTCACAGAATACCTTTCATTATTTAAAAAGCTGATCAAAACATAGAGAGCGCAATTCCAGCAGAGGCCTAATCAGACCGAGAGTCTGGACTTATGCCCAGACCAGTTGAAGTTCGCAGAGGGATCGATCGTAAACCAACCTCAGCTGAATTAATCTTCATTATATTTTATTCGCTTCTGGTAGTTAATTGACCAAAATACTTTTATAAACTATAAGTTAAATTTTTTTGATATGTTTATACACAAAATGAATGATTTGTTTTATAAATTTCCAAATTTGTTCATCCATTTCGTCCGTTTTTTTTACATAAAATTGACAATTCTAAGCCACCATCTAAAAGCTGCATAATTTTATCAAATATGTAACTACTCAAAATTGATAAAATATTTATAATTATGTAGAGTTAGTAACATTTTACCCTTCAAAATAAATAAAACAGTTTAATAGTGTTGTACAGGTTTCTAGTAGGGGTATGATGCAAGAATCAATCAAATATCGATTTTCAACTTTACTTGTACAACTTTCTGGGCAAATAATTAATAGACCTTTACGTCGACTTTGACATGAAAGTCACGATTCCTTCCATGTGAAGGGGCTGGCTAAGGCATCCTCCACTTTTCCACCAATCTTGATTCACCAAATCCATCAACAAACAAAACTCTTTCCAACTTGAACTGCGTCAAAACCCACCCATTTTAAATCTATTCTCAACAGTGGTGCTTCTTACTTCCAATTCTTGTTTCTTTTATTTTCTTTCAAAGGACCATGTCAACATACCAAGAATGCACCCACTTTGATCCTTAAATTCCACATATATTACTGCATTTGAATTCCAGATAAGCAATTGCTGAACAAATTCTTGTACCGAACTAAAAGGGACAAACATGGAATTAGGATCCACTATAAAGGGCTAAGGATTCATAATGTTCCATTGGACTGGATTAATAAGGATATCCAGCCCAATCAAGTATGGTAAACATGGCCTAAAGGGTTAAGGAGTCATAATGTTCTCACATGCAATCATAGTGGTTTAAAACCTCGGATGAAATTTATGGTCATAAGTTGAGTTCTGTGAGAGCCGTAGTATATATCATCTTCAGATCTCTTTTCACTTTATCACAGGCAAAAATGAATTCGATGGCCTTCTCAGCAAGTTGAAACATATCCCTCTTTCCGAGACCTTGTGTCAACACAAGTGAAGAAAAAACGACAACAGGAATTCGAAATTCATTATCACACACTTGAATTCTTGGTATTAGATTCACATTCACAGAAAAAGTTACACCTACCAAAAGTAGATGAGGCAAGCATGTACTCGGCAGACAGACTGGTCGAGAAAACCCCAGCATCATCCGTGCACAAGATCAATGGATGGTTTGATTCATATAAATCAGCTGAAAGCATAAACAATGCCATTACAAATTGGATATAGAATTGTATACACGTTTTCATCAGTTTGGAAATTATTGGAGTGTGTTTCAAGATCATCAGACTGACAGCCAAGCATAACTACATCAGTCATCGTGATCGATCTCCTGGATCTAAAACATAAACCATTGAATAGCATTATGTTAGAGTAAGGAAAACTGACCAAAATGATGAACATCCACCGAAGCAATCGTTTCAGTTCTAATGTTTGATGTCAAACAAATCTCCACCTGTTATAATGCACAACATTCAAACAAAAAGTCACCAAGCAAAAACCAACGCATAACGTCAAAGGCACAGACAGTCGATGATAGCAATTTCATTCTTAGAGTAGTCAACTTAAATTATATTTTCTCGAGTAGCTAGAAACCAAACAACTAATTAATAGGGTTACAGGAAAAAACACAACCAAAAGTCACAAAATGGCGTGGGATGACTGATATGCACATTTAATCATGTAGCACATATGATGTGCTTGCAGACAACAAAAGAAAAAGGCAGAATAAGAATAATGCAGAAATGGTTATGAAAATCAAACCGGAATCTTGAGCTCTTTTAAAAGTTTCCACTCATCATCTCCAAAGCAACAAGCATGTCCAATTCTCCTGGGAAGAAAATCTAGCATTGCACGGATTTCATCTGGATTGGGCACCTATAAACACTAAGTTGCAGATATAAAGTAGTCAGAGTCATAGCAATCTCGATACCATGCAAAAAGAAAGTCGTAATGCAGACAGATCAAATGCACCTCGCCGCAGTGTAGAGTAATTGGAAGTCCTTGCTTTCTAGCAAACTCTAAAGCAGGAAAAAATGAAAGCCTAGTACAAGAATGAGAAATCCATCATCTTTACACAACCAGAATGAAACTATACATCTGACGTAGAATAACTGATAGGATACAGTACCATTCACCAACGGAAGGGTTGCCAGAAAGATCTATACCCACTACTCCGAAATCTCTCATTTCTAGAGCAAGCTTCACCTGTTAAGAGGCAGTTAACAAACTATCAGAGCTCTATAGCTGGGAAATCTTACAAATTTGGAGCTTCTTTGTTGCTCAAGCTACATTAACATACAGTTTCCATTGCAGCTTCAGCAGTCTCACGACGGTCAATACTAAGAAGTAGCCTCACATATATTTTCTTGCTCCCAGTTCCATCACACACATCATTCATAGCATGAGAATAGGCAGAAGTATCCATATTTAGTTTATGTGAAAGATCAACCTCAACTACATTGACAGATCGTATGCCATCTAGAACCGCTTCAACATATGAGCGCTTGCTCATCCCTTTAGAATCATTCCTCTGCATTAGAAAATGTAAGGATTCACATATACAAAATATAAGTCACTTAGGATCAAGACAGCTGCAATAAAGACTTGCTGGTATCCAAAAACTGTCAATCAAGATACCGCATTCTTCCATAACACAAAATTTTCTTGCATATCGATGTAAAATCCCATGGTTACTTCATCCACATGAACAGTTTTTGGGCAGTAAACAATATACCTTCGGAGTCGTTCTTAATTCCAAGTAAACAACATTATCTGCAGCAAAATCTTCAATAACCTATTGTACATAAAAATGAACAGTAAACACTAGTTCCGGATATACAAGAATACAAGATACAACCACCTGAAATATCTGCAATCAGACCTCTTTTGTGATCCTAGTAACAGTTTTGTGGTCGGTAGTAAGAATATGAATTAAGTCAAATAACTTGAACACCTCGCTGAGCGAACGATCATCTGCATCGACAATGCTTTAAGTCAATTCCAGGTAATCATACCGTACCAATCGAATCTCATAAGGCAACCCATCATGAAGTTGTAAGTCAACTTCAAGTACTCCAATGGAGGTCAACGGATTACACGAGAAAGAACATAACATCCCACTCAAAAATTTCCAAAGAACTCCATACCAAGAAACTATATTGATTAAGAAGGAAAAAACAAAACAAGAAACGCCATACTTTTCAGTATAACATGCTCCACGTCAGAGAAAACTATAGCGCCCTTCTCACCCAAATCTCTAGCAAGTTCCCTGCAGATAATAATTTTCCTTCCAATAAAAATAGGAATTCCGTCTAAACATGATAATTAAATGCCAAAACTCAGAGTTCCCTTTAATTTTACAGCATCAACGAAGGAATCCCATGTAAGAATTTCAAGTTTCTAAAATGGAAAATGGAGAATTGAAACATAGAAGAGTGAAAGTGGGAATCACAGTAGAGTGGAGTCTCTTATGGAGCCATTGAGATGGGCGTGGAGTTCAATCTTTGGCATCGACACACACCACTCCATGCTCTCCGCTGTCCCCGACCTTCACTGTCACTGGGTTGGGTCTCCTTCTTTTTCGTTATTATATATATATATATATATGTTCAGAACAAATAATAACAATTTTCCTTCCCCGATTTAGATTTTTTTAATTTTTTTGTCCTTCTAATTATGAAATTTTTATGTCCCACTAACAAAAATAATATTTTTAGTACCACAACACATTTTTATTAAAAATATTTAATTTAGTAAAAATGACCATGCAGATCTTAAATGCATATAATAAAAAAAATATATATTATCATATCAAAAATATTTATATAATTAATAAAATTAACATATATAAAAATTCTAAATACGTGTTATATTTCATTACGAGAAAATGCCACATAAAAAATTATGAAAACAAATTTTATGATCAACGATAAAAAGAAAAATGATCCTAATTTAGGGAACGAGTTTTTATTTCTTTGTATTGGGCTCAAGTGAAATATGTTGCTGTTAGATGTGGGCGGAAAGGAGTCAAAAATGCTGGATATTGTTTATAAGTTGGCCCAAAACGCGGGCTGGCCGCTGATTGACAGCCTTTATGTTTAATTTGTATTAGTAAGTGCGACACATTTCATGTATATATATAATTTTTAAAAATAATTTAAAATAAAATATTTATAGAAATGATATTATTAACTTTTTTATTTTTAAAAAGAATCTCAAAATATATATTAATATAAATATTTAATTTATAAAAAAATAACAAATAGAGGTAATAAATAATGTAGAAAAATTAAAAAGAAATGCATGAAAGAGAATAACTACCAAAAGGTAGTTACGCAAAATCAAGATAAATAGAGAAGTTAAGAAATGAGTAACTAATTAATCTAAAAATTTAAAAATAAATGATAATTATTATTTTTATTTAAAAAATAATAATTTAATATTTTTAAATATATTTTATAATTATTATTTTAAGTTCGAGCTCGAGTTCGAATTTAGCTTGAAAAATTATTAAATAAAAAATGAAATAGAAATTTAGGTTATGAAAAGAATGAATGAAGTTGAAACTTTGGTGAATTTCAAATGGAAAATCTCATAATATGATGGAAAGGGGGCAACTGTTATACCTATTAGAAGCTCATCTCATGTCATCTGTATTTTTGTGTTTCAGAATAAGGGAATTGGGAGACAGAGAGAGGACTTGGAATAGTTTAATGTGAAAATATTGGGCACACGCAATCTCAGACTGGCTCTTCCACCTCCCCCCCTGCAACACTCTTCCCATTATTCAAAGCGCGTTCCTCATTCTCCGTAAGTTCTTCCTTCTCTCTCTCTAGAGACTAGAGATTCTCGCGTGTGTATGTTCATCATTTTGTAGGTTACCTATTATTCTCTTTTTTTTTTTTCTGCTGATTTTCGCTTCTTGCGATTCTACCCATGTCCTGAGGTATGTGTGGATCAAATTTCGTCGCTATGTGAAAGGGTATTCTTATGTTTTACCCCGTGTCTTTTCTTTTTAATCCGCGATTTTTGAATTTGTGAAGTGCGATTCATCTGGTGATTCTAGGGTTTCTGTCTCTGTTTCTTTTTTAAGGTTTTTGTGCTGCCTGTAATACCGATTGTTTCATTAATTTTCATGAAGGGTGTTGCTCATTTGTTTTATTCGGTGCCTTGCTGTTAGTTATACATGTCTTCTGGAGTGTGTGTATTTGTGTGTTTCAGATGAGAATTTAGGATTCTTTTATTGGGGATTTGCTTTCTGTTCCCGAAATGCATTCTGTGAAAATATCCTGTTTTTTTCTGTAAATACGTGAAATCAGATTGAGTGTTATGGATCTGATGACTGTTTGGGCTCTTGATTTTGGCAGGGACAAGGGTTTTGTTTCTCTTTGCGCGTGTCCCGTTCTCTTCTCCAATCAGATATCTATATCTTATATATTAGTTAATAGATGGAGGTTAAGCTATGGAACGACAAGCGCGAAAGAGAGATGTATGAGAATTTCGCTGAGCTCTTTGCAATTATAAAAGCAACAGAGAAGCTCGAGAAAGCTTATGTGCGCGACATAATCTCTCCTACAGAGTATGAAACTGAATGTCAAAAGTTGATTGCCCATTTTAAAACGCTGTCGTCCACATTGAAAGACATTGTACCCAGTATTGAGCGCTTTCACGAAACATATAAGATGGACTGCCCAGCCGCCCTCAACCGCCTTGTGACATCCGGAGTTCCTGCCACTGTGGAGCACAGAGCTGCAGCGGCAATGTCAGCAACTACCTCTGCTGCCATTGTGGCCGAATGCGTGCAGAATTTTATTACTGCTATGGACTCATTGAAACTGAACATGGTTGCAGTTGATCAGGTCCATCCATTGCTGTCTGATCTGTCCGCTTCTCTCAATAAGCTATCAATACTGCCACCTGATTTTGAGGGGAAAACAAAGATGAGAGAGTGGATTGCCAGGTTGTCAAAAATGGGCGCTGCTGATGAGCTTACTGAGCAACAGGCACGGCAGCTGCACTTTGACCTCGAGTCATCCTACAACTCGTTTATGGCAGCATTACCCACTGCTGGAACATAGTGGCTTGGGGTAAGGTTGTACATATGCGGCTGCATTTGTTTCCAATCTATAACATTTAATATACATGATGTTACTGTAACTGTGTTAGAATACTTTTGTAGGAACTAATTCTTGCTCAATGCATAGCTGCTGATATTTTAAACTTACCATGTGCTTAAGAATGGTGGGATTTTTGAAATGTAATCTATATCTCTAATGAATAGAATACATTGTCCTGTTTTATGAAGATGACGTGTCTAGGGAGTATTATATTGTATCCGGTACTTTATGTGTTAGAAGTGTCCATGCATTATAGGTCTTTACAAATGCAATATTAACAGTTCATCCTACAACTGCAATATAGGTCTTGAGTGTGGGCTAATTATTTTGTCCTCACCATCTTGCAACAAATAGCTCATGGGTTACGTGACATACCCTATTTCTCCTTTACTCAGAGGTGCTGAATGCCTACCGCTATCTATACCCGTCCCAACAGCCTCAAATCCAATTAGTCTGTCACTCACAAACTCATGAAACATCCCCAGTGCATTTGACCCACTCCCAACGCACGCACCAAAACATCTGGCCTGTCACCCCACTTTTCCATTGCCCGTTTTCTGATTTCTTTCCAAATTCAGAAACTTTGATACCATGTTCTGGCATGGGTGAAGCCCTCTAGTTCTTGATTGCGTCCGATGTTGCATCCTTAAATGTTCCTTCAACAGATTTTACCTGAATGGATTCAGTGAACCACTTTTAAAAGTTTGAGTGGTTAATTGCACATTTTTAAGAAAGTCAGGGGTGCGGACTGTAAGGCGCCCAAAGTTTCTCCATGAAAGTAAGGTTGGGGAGTTAGAATATTTGAACCCATTTTAATATGATCAAAACTAAAGTGCAAAGGCGATAATATTTGTTGTTGTCTCCATTATACCCCCAATGATTCACGCAATTGCTGAAAGTATTAGAACCCGAGCACTTCATTAGGTGAACGTTGGATGACTCTCTCTCATCTCAAGAACAGGATTACCTATAGAAGCTTTTACAGGTTGACCAAAGTACCAAACTCGCTATCATCCATACCTTATTATTAAAAGAGAATACTGCTTCATTGTCTCATATTTTTCGCCTGTTTTATTTGTTAACTTTTTGTTTTTAATATTATTTCATCTTTTTTTTTTTCTCCCTCTTTTGATCAAGTTGCCCTTTTCTCAAATTTCATAGACTTTAACTTCTTATATCTTTCTGTTTCAATATTTTTAGTTTCTTTAATTAACATACAATTTTAAAAATAAAAATTAATTTTTTTATTTAATATTGCACATTCATTTGAATGTCCCACACTTTATTATTAAGGAAGGACATGCATCTACTTCTCATATTTTTTGTTCTGCCCTTTTATTTTTTAATTTTTATATACTACTTCACAAATATTTGCTCTTCTCTCTCTCTCTCCCTCTCTTCTTTATTTTTTAATTTCCAACTTTCTCACCTTCTGAACTTATACGTGCTTTTAACTTCTTAAGCCCATAATTTTCTTCTTTCTTTTTCTTTTTTAATATTTGAATGTATATAACTAAAATATATTTTTAAAATTAATATTTAATAATTTATTGTGCACACCAATTTGAGCGTGTTGAACGTTAATTTTATTAAGTGTTGTTTTAATTTTGTCCGCTCCTGAATGAAAGTGGTCCAATGAATAATGAATTTGATCCCAACACCTGGTAGATGATCCTCAATATCTTGCGAATTAATTTCCACATGAAACGATCAATTGTTTTCTTACTCCTAAGATATTTTGGATATGAAACCACAATCGCTACTTCTATCTATCTATCTATATATATATTTATATTATGAAAATGTTTAATTCAATAATATTCTCATTAAATAATATAATTATTTATCATATACAATCACTAAAATTGAATTATCACCAAAAGAGAATATTAAATTAATTAATTTTATATTTTTCTTCATCTACAATCTAGCAATTAAAATATACATCAACATCGTGGCATAGTACTGATGAGACACATACGTTTAAATTTTTAAAAGTAAAATTGTACAATCGGTAATTATTTTTTGATTTTCTTATGGAAAATCAGGCTGATGATTGTTGGGCGTCCACTTCTAAGCTAAAGTCAGGCGAAGTTGTTTCTCTTAAAGGGCCGCAGCCCGCCGGCCTCCCTTTCCTTTTGTTGTTTTATTACTATCTAGACAACAAATTCGTTATGTTAATTGAATTTAATTGGCAAGCTCATTTGTTGTTGGTGGTAGTTGAAGACTGTGTGCGCATCCTTATCGCCACGACCACTGCAGTTAACTACAACCTTGGTGCGGTTGGGCAAGGTTGGGCAAAGTTTCCCTAGATATGCCAATGCATGAGCTGCCTCCAGAGCTGGCGCTATGCCTTCTAATCGGCACAACACTGCATATGCTGCAAACAAAATATAGTGACATCATTATTAATTAGTTGGTGGATCCAATCCAATATAGTTATTCTACCACTTCTTTTTCTTTTCACAAAGTACTTAAATTGAGTTTGGTTTGAACTAAATCATTTGGATGACAGATGAATACACTTGTTATGTGTTTGTTATACAAGTTAAAAGAAATTGACCGATGGCAAATGCATTATATTTACTATGTGATTGATTTGGTACGCTTAAACCTAATTTGAGATAAAATTAGTGTCGTGGAGTGTTAATTTTGGTGAGTGAATGCACAATCATTTACCATCAAGGGCTTCTTCATCTGTGACTGTGTGAAACTCTGCCCTCCCAATATCTTTGAGAAAGCTGAGCTCTGGGCTGACCCCTGGGTACTCTAGCCTGCATTATAATATTATCAACAACCATAGAATTAGTTCCAACCAATGGAGATTCCTCTGCACAACTTTAATGAGTACTGCCGAATACTTACCCAACACCTATCGAGTGGGGACCGATTATTTGGCCTTCATCATCTTGCAACAAATAGCTCATGGCTCCGTGATATACCCCTATTTCTCCTTTACTCAGTGTTGCTGAATGCTTACCGCTGTCTATGCCAGTCCCAGCAGCCTCAACTCCAATCAGTCTCACGTCTTCGTCTCGCACAAATTCATGAAACATCCCCAGTGCATTTGATCCACTTCCGACGCAGGCAACCAAAACATCTGGCTTGCCGCCCCACTTCTCCATTGCCTGTTTTCTAGTTTCTTTTCCAATTATCGACTGAAACTCTCGAACCATGCTAGGACATGGGTGAGGCCCAACTGCTGTCCCGGCCAAGTAGTAGCAGTTGTCCAGGTCTTCCACCCAGTTCCTGATTGCTTCCGAGGTTGCGTCCTTGAATGTCCCTTCAACAGATTTCACCTGAATATATGGATGGGTTCAATGAACCAATTTTTAGAATTTGAGTGTCAAATGCATGTTTTGTAAAGTATATATATCTCCCCGAAATTGTGGTTGCAGAATATTTAAACCCGTTTTAAGTAATATGGGCAAAAGCTATCCGTTGAGAAAAAGTGCAACGTCTGTATAATTTGTGGTTGTCTTCATTTTACCCCCCAATGATACAAGTAATAGTACCCGAGCACCGAGATGCTTCATTAGTAGCACGTTGGACGACTGTCTCTCCTCATCCACGTTGCCCATGAATATTGAACAGTCCAAGGAAAGCTTAGCACACGCTGCTGCTGTTGCGACACCGTGCTGGCCTGCGCCTGTGGACTCTTTTCCGGCCCATGCGTTTGGCCAGCATCGCCTGAGCAATGGCGTTGTTGATCTTGTGTGCTCCGCCATGGTTGAGATCTTCCCTCTTGAGGTAAATTTCCGGGCCTTCTCCGTTACTGTTCTTGTGATAATCCGTCAGCCGTTGAGCAAAATACAGAGGAGTTTCACGGCCCACGTAGTCTCTCAGCGCAACTGCAAGCTCACCCTACATGAACATCATCTTTGCAAATTAAACGAAATTACACACAGAGACACTATGATTAAAGGTGAAGAGATGAGAAAATGAATGGTGGACGTTGATGAACCTGAAACTGGGGATCATGTAGGATAAAATTGAACTCAGCTGCAAGCTTGTTGAGACAACTGACAAGTGTCTCAGGCACGAAGACTCCTCCGTACCTGCCAAATTTTCCGGTACTAGACAGTCCCGCGTCAGCTTGATCTATTAGTCTGAGAACGTTGGATGTTCTTGTTATATGATTATTGCTTGAAGTCGTCGCTGAGCACGTAATTTGAGCATTATTTCCAACCACACGGGAAGGCCGATTGAAGTGAAGTGTTGTCGAGAATTTTGGTATGGAAGTTGCAGAAGAGTTTGCATGGTGGAAGGAGAGGGTCAGAAGGTATTTCGTACAGGCTGCCATGCTCCTTAATCGGTAATGTTGCTATTCCCTTAGTTGGTTGTGGATCTTTGCCTCTTGGGTTTGGGTTTTTATTGAGACCAAAGGAGTGCAAATAAGATTTTTTTTTTATTCAAAATATTTTTGGTCAAATCAAATTAATCAAGTCATGCTATACAGTAAAACCTCTATAAATTAATAATTTTGGAACCATAAAATTTTATTAATTTAAAGAGATATTAATTTATCGATACATTAATATTTTATTAATTAAAAGATAGACTTTTTAAATTCAGCAAATTTAATACATATGTATTGAAAATAAATGAATTCATATATGTTTCATTGATTATATTCATGCATCAATCGATTCTTTGTAACTAATTAAATATATTCATGTATAATATGAATTCAATGTATACAATTAACTATTATATTCATAGACGCATGTTCAATTCATTGGAATTACTTAAATATACATGTTTACATTATATTCATGGAATAACTATTATAGCCAATTAAATATATTCATACATGATGAATGAAACATATACTATATAAATCTCAATATGAAAATAAAATAATTCATAACACCCAACCATGTCTTCTCATCTAAAAGGCATCGCAAAATCATCCATGAATGATCAAATGCATACAGACTTCATATTTTAGCAAGTTACCATAATATTTATAGTTGTAATATTCATGAATTATTAATTCAGAGTTTTAATGGGACTTAATATTTATAAAGAAATTTTCCGAAAAATTATTATCTTATTATCTTATCGAATTTGATGATTTTTTACGAAGGCCCGATCAGAATCGACAAATTTTATTATTTTAGAAAGTTTATTAATTTATAAAATTTTTACCGTATTTTATTATATAATTAATTCGAATTCAATAAAATAAAGAGGATAAAACAGTATAAGTGGGGTCACAGTTCTTAATTAATGGGGCACACACCATATGGCAGTGCATCATTTTCTTAGTTCGGTAACGTTATCAGTTCCACATGGGTGGGATTTAGTGGAATTTGATGATGCTATCAGGATGACGCGTGTCTTATGGGAATTGAACGCATGTCACCCTAAATTTAAAAAATAATATATATATTTGTAATGTTTATATTTTAAAATAGATGAATTTGCTATATTTATATATTATTTGGAGGTATATTTATATTTTAAAATGGAGAAAGCCAATGGAGGCTTGCCACGACGGGTTCAGCGTGGCGGGGATAAGCTGTGGTGGATGTGCGATGAAGAGAGTGTTGAGGTGCTCCAGTTGCTTGAAGACGATGCAGCAGTGGCACCAAAACCTCGTGCGATATACCCAATGATGTGACCATCCATATACCGTCCAACACACAACTGTATTTTTACTCGTGTTGTTTGGAGATGTCCAATCAGGTTGCCCAGCCCCACTCAACGTTTAACCAACAAAAGAAAAACGTGGAGCTCCTTTCAATGCCAGCATTGGAATACCAACATCACCATGTGATGCAACTTTTCCATTAACGATTTTCCATCGCATGTTCATATTACACTTATCAGTCTATATTATATATATAAATTAAAATTTTATTGGATGAATTACAATTTATCCTCGGTGATATTAAAAATGAGCACATTGCCCTCTTATAAGAAAAATATAGCAATTTACCGCCTCATACTTTTTAAAATAAAGCAATTTACCTCCTTATACACGGAAGTAAATTGTTCATTTTTAAAAAACAGGGAGATAAATTGTTGTATTTTATAAAATACAGGAAGGTAAATCGCTATTTATTTTTTCATAGGGGGTAATTTGCTCATTTGCTATATCACAAGGGGATTGCTTGCATTTTTTTTCCAAATTTTATTTAATTATATTTTTTAATTAAATATATGTGTCAATCACTCATTAACATGTCACCAATATCCGATACAAAAGTGGCGACAGAAGCTATGCTTGGCTAAATTTATTTAAAAGATATATTATAAGCTCATATATTTTATAAGATATTTTTAAAATTCATAGATGTTGGATCTTATTTTTAAAAAAAATTATGAAATATTTGGATAAATAAGATTATGAAACTTATACAGTGATAATAATAACAAATTCATAATTAATTGTATCTTTTTGTACATTAGATATTCTGAAAAATCATCTATGATACTATCTATCTATCTATACTATACTATACTACACCTAATACACACACTCAAAATTCAAATACGGCGCCAAATAACTATATTATATTCAATTTGACATGTTATAAGTATTTATACATTAAATATATTTACAAATGCAATATCAATAGTTCATTCTAAAAGTACTACTTGACGTGTTATAAGTGTCCATATATTATATGTATTTACGGATGTCATTAATAGTTCATCCTAAAAGTATCTTATTGCATTCAATATATACCTAACGTGTTAAAAGTGTTCATATATTATATGTATTTACAAATGCAACATTAATAGCTCATTCTAGAACAAGTATATTTTATTCAATAATTGACGTATTATAAGTCTCCATACATTATATACACGTGTAATATTAATAGCTCATCATCCTAGAAGTATTGTATTGCATTCAATACTTGACGTGTTATAAGTGTCCAGATATTATACCTATTTGGACATACGCAATCTTAATACCTCATCCTACGAAAACTATGTTGTGTTCAATACTTGACATGTTCGAAATGTGCATATATTATGGGAAGAGATTGTGAGAAGATGTTGGCAACATGTCTTCTTGTTATTATTTTTAAAAATATAAATATAAAATAATAATCGAAATAAAATTTATGATTTTTTACGGACAAATAATTATTAGTAACAAACAACAAGTGAAATAATAAGCAAAAAAATAGTATCTTTTCAAGACGTAGGAACAAAACAATCTTTGATTAATTAAAATTATTTGAAGTAATTTTTTTTTCAAACACTATCAAATTTAGTTTTTATCTGCTTTTCACTTTTTTTTACAAATTCTGGCCCGTTTTTTATTCTGCTATAACTTTCAACTTTTTCTACAAAATTCACTTTTTTAAAAGCAAACTTTTAGAAAGATTTTCATAATTCCATGATTGAGAGATAAGTAAAATGTTTTTGAGAGACAAATATAAATAAAAATCAAAACCTATACATAAATGTAGAAAGATAGTTACAAAATTTGATTAAATGTTTGGCTAAATCTTTTGGATAGGGATGAGGAGAAGAAGTGGATGCAATTCAACATGGAGGACCAAAGTAGCTATTGCCACATCATATAATGTAAGTTTAAATTTGGGAGAAAAAATGCATTTTACGACGTATTAATTCATTAGTTTGTTTGCGAATATGGTCTCATTATTTTTTAATTCATCATATTGTATTTTATTATTTAAAAAAATTTAGATATAAGTTAAAAATATATATTATCGGAAAAGATAAAAATCAAGAATGAGGGTTTGAAGAGAGATAATTTAGTCATTAATTTCATTTAAAAATATAAAAAAAGATGTGATAATTAAAGTGCCAGATCTTGTTAAAAATATAATCTTCTAGAGAATTTATTAAAAAATAAGGGAAAAAAATTAATAAGCCAAAGAGAAAAGGAGAGTAAATATGATTGTGCAAAATCAACTTTTCCAAAAATTTATTTTTTTCTTATAAATTTTAGAAATTACTTGAATTAATTATAGAAATTACTCACACATACAAAATCGGCCCATTACTTTTTTTTTTTTTTGATATATATAATTAGAACCATATCATAAAAAATCAATTAAGTTAGACCACATTTGGATTGATGGATTTGAATTTTAAAGAAATATTTAAAAAAAACTTCAAATAATTTTATATTATAAGAATTTAAAATGCATTAGTATTTAACAAAGTATAATTCAAATTTAAAATTAAAGAATCTAAAAAATTTTAAATTTGAAATCATTCAGATAAATTCAAAGAATTTATTATTTAAAATTCAAAATACATCAATCTAAGTATAACAAAAATTCATTTCGGGCAGACAAGTAGTGAAAATCGAGGCCTCAAAATGAAGAAAGGGACCATTCCAAGATTGGGCTTTCAACTTCCAAATTGTCCGAATGCTTTCCCTTTTCCGTGTTATTTGTGGATTCGGCGCATGTTCCATTGCCAGACCCAAATCTGAACTTAGATCTCCTTTAATTTTCATTCTTGTTTGCTAAATTTGAACTTCACCGATATCAAGAAGCACGAGTTTTTATTTACTTTAATTAATAGGAATAAGTATATTAATTACATTTCTTTACACGCCTCTGTTTATATAAATTATTCATATTTTTAAATAATTATACATATGTTTATCATAAACATTTGGTTATTAGAGGTGACATATGTGATTATACAAAAGACATAAGTAATTTGTATAAACAGACGATAGATCAGTGGATGTAAATGAAATCGTTCCTGATGAATATCAATGATTTTTCCACCAGAAGAAAAGACAGAAAAAGTAAGAAATTTAAGAAAATTCTTAAATTGAATAAAAGACCCATAACCATCGTAGATTAATAATGTCTGAACTAAATGGTAAGATTAAGATTTCGAAATACCTTCATTTAACATAAAGTTCAGTCAGTGATTGAACCTTATGTATGTACATATAATTTATTTTTACAGTTTCTATTTATTACATATTTGTTGTTTCTTTATTATGTTTTAATATGCTATCGCAAATTTATCATATTTTTTTATTAAAAAAAAAAAAACTCACAACCGCATGGGTCAATCAAATTATTGATAGAAGTCGCTTTCTGTGTCAAGAATGTAGTAATCAAATTCAAGACGTAGGTGTAGGAGCAAATGCAACAATCGGTGAAAGGTAACCCATCAAAGCCCCAAACAACAACATCTTATTAATCCATTTTGTGCTTATACTTTTTCCCGACAAGCTCTGGAAATTTTGGGTCGATCATTTCTTGCAAAAATAAATATGTTTTAATAACACCACAACTACGACGAGTCCCTATATAATTACTACACTGCGACACTTTTAAGTTGGGTCGATAGAAAACTTTATTACACGTCGATAATTTATGATGAAGTTATGATTGTTTGATGCAGGTGAGAATGAATGACATCATCGTCGGAATCTCACCAAGAATTGAGAGCAACACCTCGTCGCCCCTGTCTTGATTTATTGTGTCATTATCATCATCAACTTCTTGTACCTATGGCTTTATTTGGTACAAACTTTATTTTTTCTTATTGGGGGTCCTCTATTATTTATTACTAATTTATTTATTTGCAGACGATAAAAACGGACAACTGGAAGGTTTTTATTACTCATTGCGTGTCTGTATTTGTTTTCGATTGTGGGTGAAGAGTGAGTTGAAGTTTCTTGGTGTTGATTAATTTATTATGCAGGCAACATATATAATATGAAGGATTAAAGGTAATTTTGGTCATCTAATTATACTCATTTCTCATTTTAATCCTTTAATTTTTTAAGATTCTAAAATGGTCCTCTAGCTTTTTTAATTGTTCAATTTTTGACCTCCTTTAGTCGGAATTTCTCTAAAACTATCGAAAAATGCCACGTAGATATGATGTGTACTTTCAAATTAGGGGCTAAAAGGGCTTTCTTACATTTTCGTATATACAAGATGCTTCGATTCATCTCATCACTTCATCCTATCCACACCACAACTTGGGGTACGTAGTTGATCAATGATGGCGACGCATCACTCAGGAAAAAGCAGGAGACAGCTCAACTGATGGAGTGTTTTACAGGGAAATCAAACCTTGGCGTTAACATGTGACGATGAGGATGACGAAACAGGAAACTGGGTCAATCTAAGGTTTGGAAATTCAGAAAAAATATGTAGCACATGTTAGAAATTGTGGAGTGAAATATCAAGAATAGGTGTTAGAACCATTTACCGCAACTGTTTACTACAAGAATAGGGCCCTGGCGCCGGAGTGTGCACAAAATGACCAGCACCTGCAGCAGCGGGGGTACCATTTTTGGCCTCCCTTCTGTAAGTATATGTATACTATCATTTAATTTCCAACTACTCTTTGTTTCAGGTTCAGCGCAATAAGTTGAGTTTGGCAGGCTGACCTCACCAAATTGAAGAAAACAATGATTATATATAAGTAGCAGTATTGTGCAGTAATATATAGAGTTTAATACAATTTACCTTATACGAAAAATAATAATTTACATTCCTATTTGCTTTATGATAGGCCAATTTATCTCTATGTCTAAATGGGTAAAATGATAGTTTGCTCCATTTATTTATTTATTTTTTTATAAAAAGATATTTTACACATACTACATATCATATAGGGTTGCGCACATTTTTCCCTTTGTATATAGGTCCGCCAATTGATTTAATTGATAACTACTCTCCCTTCCCCCGAGTTTTGGTGTAATCACTGTAATAAATTAATTAGTGGTAAATATAAATTTTTATCTGATTTTTTTTTGTTTTATTTCATGTATCACTACAAAGAGAGAAGATTATTATTAGTAAAAAATTTATGGGTGAAGTTATTACAGAAAAAATGAATACTACAAATATAAGCACTAATTGGTTAGAAAAACAAATTGAAATGGATATATGATGGTTTGTTGCAGTGCATGAAGTGCAATGACAGGGAATAATTAATAAAGCAACTGAAAATGAAAAGAAAGCAGTGTTATTTAATTAGAAAGAAGCAATTAAGAAGATTGGGAGGATGCATATAGATATGGTCTAGCAACTAAATTAAGCTCCTCCCACAGACAAAAAGAAAAGAGTACAAATTAACAGATGAAAGAAACCCTAACTCTGACGCAAAACAAAGGATACATATGCATAGGAGTTGATGAATTCCATAGAAATGGACGAGGTTTTTGTTTACTTCATGCATGTTAATAGGCAGAGTCAATACCCGAACCTATTACCCTTGCCGCCTGCTCTAACTCTCTCACCACCAACAGGCAAGGATTATGTCAGGTGCGTTCTTGACTTCTTCCCTTCCTTCCTTCACATCTCTATATACCGTAAACAAATCCTTCTTACTTACTACCTGTTTCTTAATTCGTCCTTCATTTCTCACTGCACTGGATTCAGACAACATTATCAAATTAATGTAATCACTCATCGAAACATGGTATTTAGGTAGTTTGAAGGAAATTACCGGGAGACAGATATATCGATGATCGGTCATGCATTCTCGCATAGGACTGCACCTTTGATTCTTTCGACGGTACATTTGATAAGGCTATTAACAGTTGCGACTGAACCCAGGGAAAGTTTTGCTGTAGGAACAGAATCTACCAGTATTTGAAAGGCAACGGTCAGTAAGGATCCGCCGGACCCGACCTCAGGAGCTCCGCCTGCCTGATTGGTCGGTCCGTCGGGAAGTATTGCGAAACCAGAAGGTAGGAGAGCGACATAATCCGGGTCGCCACCACTTAGGACGACGTTCATTGCGACAATATCCACGGGGGCATAAATAACATACGATGCTGTTGAATCAGTGCTGCTCTCCTGTAGTATGAGCATATTGCTCTGGCTTGAATTTGCGCTCTGCATTAAAGTTATTTTGATCACAATTTAGTCTTATGGTACAATATGGTATTCGATTAATTAGTTACGAGATTTAAGTAATGCTTACGTTGACACGCAGTAAAGAGACAGAGTTTCCTGGATCACGGCCATTAGCGATATGTGCCATTTCTTGGACAAGGCCGCCATTTGAAAGAATGTCCCACTTCGATAATACACAAGTAGAAGATGTAATTAGATCAGTTGAAATGGATCTCATAATTATACAACGAAATTAATAACTGAAATTGCAAAGGGGGGATCGAATTTAGTGCATTCGGGTAAAAAATGTATATGTAATTATGTCAAAATTTATGGGAGGTAATTATAATTAACCCTAAGATTTAATCACCATTAAGATAAGACAATGAGAATAAAATATAATAATGCGTGAAGATTAATTACTACCTCGCTTCTTGAATTCTCATCTCGCAGGAAATCGAAAACTCTTTTGGGTGGAACTGGGAGCCAGAACGACGTAGCAGCACTGAGTACAATGCCCGGTGGCCTGCCTGGATCATCCATGCTCTTCCGGGTCATGACCCTAACATCATCAGCGCCACTCCCTGAGAGTGTGGTCCATGTATGAGCAGTTGAAGCCCCAACACCAGTGCAGAAGCTCATCACCATCCTTTCAGCCAGCTTCAACATACTCTTTCTACCCTCCGGAGAGGATATCACTGCACCACATAGGTAAATATGCTTTAGGATTAGTTCTTGTAACATGGATAATCAATATATGAGTTTGAATAAGGAAGAATTGAAGTTGTACCACCAACATCTCCAGCTGAAATGTTGTTAGCCATTACGCTTGCTAATCGTTCACACTGTCGATCCAGTGTTGCCACCCAACGTTTTGCCCCAAACGCAAGTCCTGAGTTCACTAGTGGTCTGTAGATACTATGAACGGCTCTATCATCTACCTCTACATGTTCAACCCATGTGACCTAATCCATAATTAATTAATTTGGATGGTTAGAGATAAATGGACAGGCAAAATTGTTTGCGCCAATTCAGATAAATAAAAAGATTTTCTATATGTACCTTTGAGTAACCATTAGGCAACTCTTGAATCAAACAACCAGATGGTCGTCGTCTACACCTTGATATGGAAGCAGGTCTCTGCAGGTTGTCGAGAGAAACGTCAACGACAGCCCAGGTCCCGTCCGTATGCTGCTTGCAATATCTTACAAAGTAGTTTTCACGAGTTGGGACCAAAGGAGAAGGGACTTGGAACTCTGCAGTCATCTGAAATCACAGAATTATTGATTAGGAACAGATTAAAATATATGTTAATTACCAGATAAATTTATTTGAGAAAATTGATTCTAGGTAGTTTAAAAATCTCGAAATGTACCACTTGCAGAGCTCCATTATAGTTGCCTGCCACGCCAGTAGATAAGACTTCCAATGTCACTGCTCTCGAAACAATGCTAGAAAATACACTTGACCATTGATTCTGCAATCACAATTGGAGTATTTATAACATTTTATTCAGTTAATTGAAACAGAATGTATTATGATAGATGCCAAATTTGTTCAAGAAATCCCACCACATCCATCAAGATCTCCACCAGGTTGATGTGATTCATGATCACAACAGCGGACTCTCGAGAGGCTTCAGATTTCAAGCCCAGAGGTTTTGGCCCTATGCCACGGGGGAAAGTTCGCACGTACTCCTCTTCACTCAACACCTCCGCGGAATTGTCAGTGCTAGGAATCCACAAGGGCTCTCCAGTTTGCGCCATTCTGATCAATTCCTCCATTGCTGCAACAGCTAACTCAATGATCACCGGCTTGTCAGCATCGGTTGGGCCAGACACTGACCTAAGAAGATCAGCAGCTCCATAAATCTCCCCCGACATGCCTGTCTGTGGTCCGTAATTCCCAACTCCTAGATCAAGCGAACGTGATCCTCCGGGGGAGAGGTGAGGATACGAGAGCATAGGTTTTCCGACATATTTTGCAGCTATTCCGGATATCCTATCAATCTGGAAAGACAATATATATTAATATAAACATCAGCGGTGCTATAGTTTATAAATTAATTAAACATAGTTATTAATTTTTTTTCATCCCATTAATGATAATGAAATGTTTCATTGTAGAAAAAGATTATCCCGAGTCTTTTATATAGTCGATAAATATAATTAATATGAATAACTGAATACTGAAAGTTTTCCTTCACTTACCTCTTCCCTTAAGCGAGCATTTTCAATCCTGAGATGCTGCTCATCGAATGACATCTCGCCAATGGCTGCTGGCCCTCCACAGTTTGGACAAGTAGCATTGCTGAGAGCTTCTTTGTACCGTATATTCTCTGCACGAAGCTTCTCATTCTCAGCTCTCAGTTGTGAATTCTCATGGCGTTCATGTTGGGCCTGCAAATATTACAACATCAGTCACCTTTAATTGAACTTCTCCATAGCAAGAAGCAAAGAGAATGAACTAACAATGCTCCAAAGATTATGTTCAAGAAATGAAACAAGGCTTCACACGTACAGAAAACTCAAGAAATGGCAAACGGAAAGAAAAAATTAGTTAATTACCTTCATTTGAGTACGCTTGTTTTGAAACCAAAACTTAACCTGCAAAGGTTCTAGCCCTAACCGACGGCCGAGCTCCTTCCTTTGTTTGTCATCAGGGTGAGGGCATTCATTAAAGAACCTGTTATTAAAGCATTCAGTGAAATAAAATAATTAGACAAATAATGCTTCTTTAAATAATTGTTAATCAACAAAGGTCAGTTAATGAGTGCATACGATTCCATTTCCTGGATTTGATGCTGTGTGTGGCGATGGTACCGCTTCTTCTTGGGGCGCTGATTAGGATCTTGATCATCACCAGAGGGGGCCTCCATAATATCGGTGCCTGACTTGCTCTCGTACTCATCATCCCTAATAAGGTCCATCTCATTTTCTGGAGTTTTATGGCCCATGTCCAGCAAGTGATGGTGACTTTCGAACAAGTTTGGCTGAAACATCTTTGCCTCTAATCTATATATGCAAATTGGGCTGCTAATCAAAGCAAGCAAGCTAGAGTTCTGCAATCTGTCACATTGATAATAAAAGTGAAAACCAGAACTGATTACGTTAATTTGGGATGGTTTTGAGGAGCAAAAATGTATATGCATAAAAAGTTCTATGAAGCTTGGGAGATGAATACATATATGGTACCTCATTGCTCATAGAAATGAGGAACTTCTTGCAAAAGGAAACATTTCTTGCTCATAAAGTTTAGTTCATAACTTATAGAAACATTTCTTGCAAATAGCAAGATAAATCCATGGGGAAAAAGCAAAAAAATTCTTGAATCCTGAATCAGCCAAATCTCTACCATAAAATGTAAGATTCGGGCCATAGTGATTAACGAAACCCTACCTGACTTCCTTTTTACTTGAGAAATTGGACAAGAGGAACATTAATCTTTGATTAATTAAGGATTAATGAAGAACAAAACCCAATTGTGAAATCTGATTGATTAAGCAATAAGGACGTTATCAAGGCGGCAGATCTCTGTTCACTCTCCCTGGTGAGAGACGATATGTGCCTCATGAGAAAAGTACCCGTTCACACTTAGACCAATGAGTAAACAGTAGAAACACTTGTTCTAGCTGTGTTATCGAGAAGGATTTCAGTGGACTTAATTAAGCTTTACATCCTATGACCTAATCAGATCTCAAATGTGTTTACAGTAAAAAATGAGAGAAAATGAAAGGGCTGACTCTTGCCACAAAGGAGTGTTATGTACAATGGAAGGAAATTAAAGGGTTTGTTTTAATTAAGACGCACACCTTTCAAAATCAAAGTTCATGTACTAGGACCTTTGTTTAAAAAGATGGTCGAGCCAAAGGTCGTAGATAGTTGGAAGAATTAAACTCGAATTCTCGTACGTTTAGTATTTTCTTGAGAGGAAAGAAAACCCATTATTAACTCACCGACCTTAATTTGGTTCTGTCCAAGCATGGAGTTTTTCCGAGTCACCGAGAACTCATCCCGTCAGGCCATCGTCATCACCGTCAGTCCTTGAAGCAGCATATATATATATATATATAAGTCCTTAATTACCAAGAAACCCTAAAAAACTTTTCGACTTTCTCTGGTGTAATGGGGTATAGCTGTATGTTTTTCAAAAGCTAGTGCGTTGAGTTTAAGAAGATTCACTGGCAGCGTCTGAGCACAACAAATGGGATATATGGTTACATGTAACAACAAAACTCGCGATGGACTTTTGTTCCTTGTTTCTTTTTAAGTAAAATGGACTTCGGTTTCTAGGTTTCGGGTTGTCAAACAAAACGCTTATCTTGGCTGTCCTGACGTGCCAAGAGACTAAAAGCAGAAAAAGATTAGCAACAGAGTTGACAGTGTGAACTGGTGGACTTTGACACTCTCCGTGTGTTTTGTCAAACCCTGGTTACATATAACGCCCACGACACATTCGGTGACTCCAACTCAAATCTTCTCTTTCTGCCCCCCAAAAAAATAAAAGAAGAAGAAGAAGAAGAAGATATATACAAGTCAGAGGAAATGCGAGTGGGATAGAAATTATGGTTCCTGAAAACATAAAGCTTCAAGCTTGAAAGTAAAACTTACCATGTTGTTGAATCTTGAACGTCATGAAAACCCTTATCAGAAATTAGGGTTGGGGGGGGAAAGAGGAGGTTCAGATCTGGTTTTGAGGTTAAAGTGATGCTGGAAAAGCAGGTTGGGGATACTGAAGAAGTGAGGGTTACTGGTGGTGGTGGCTGCCTTTCTTGTGAATAGAATTTAAGAAGAATTATGGGGAAGGGGGGGGAGGAAAGAGAGAGAATTAAAGAAACGGACGGGCGGAAGAAAAAGTTAAAAAAGAGAGAGAAAGAAAAGGCATGAAGATGGTGATGAGAAGGTGAAGAAGAAGAAGAAGAAGAAAGAGGTGTAGTTATTGCAGAGCGTATAGAGAGGGTGCGATTGCATTTATGGCGGGGTTGGGGTTGGGAGGGTGGAGGGCTGCTGCTCTTTATTACTCTGGAGAGAGAATCTCATGTTTAAATTTTATGTATGTGCACTCCGGATGTTCTTGTTTTTCTAGTCTTATTATGCCTCTTCACTCTCCATACAACTCACTTCTCACTGGATCCAAATTTCTAATTTTTGTTTTCATTTTTTCAATTTATCTTGTGGGCTTCCTCTTTTTTTCCTTTTTTCTTTTTCATTTTCCTAAATAATTATACACAACTTCTCAGTGGATCCAAATTTCTAATATGGATGCTTAAAATCATTGGTTCTATTTTATTTATTAATTTTACCAATATTTTAATCATATCCATAATTTTGACTACTCTAAAATATGTGTCCTCAACTCTCTCAAACCTCTTCATTATAACAAAAATATTAAACTTTAAATTAAATATACACCTTAATTAGGATACCTACTTAATTATATGTAGTATTTCTTACAATTGGTGTTTTAGGATATAAAATATGTGAGAAACTAATTAAATTCTTGTATTATACTCTTACATATAGTACGTATGTGTATGAATTAAGTACAAAGTACTTCCTACACCTTCTGAATTTAATGATTATAACAATACTTTTGAAGAGAAACATAACTTACTATATATATATATATGCATTTTGTATAATTCTGATTTAATATATATCACTCCATTTAGCAATACCTATAAAAAAAATTAAACCTAAAACTCATATCAAAATAGTTTGTAAATATTAGTCTAATGCCATGCAAATTAAATTTTAATGTATAACATTTCAGTTATACAGATACATAATTATAAAAGTTCAGCACAACTTGATTCTTTTTTATATAAATTTTCGATAGATATATACATAAATATTAAACATAAAACATTTTCCGTCTATATATATAAATATATCTAATTAATAATTACGCATACTTAATTAAATTGCTTAATATCTCCCTTTCTCTTCACTTAATTATATACACAATTAAAAATATTGAATGAGATGCATGCAGATATATCCATGCACGTAGATGTCCATTAATCCAATAATCAGCATCCACTAAATTAATTAATAATTATTTCTCCAATATATGGAAATCATTCACATTCTCACCTTAAAAACACCAATATATATTTACAGCTGCCAGCATTTAATAAATACCAGAAATCATGTATGTGATGACGTCCATGATTTTTCCTTTTTCTTATTTTTCTCCCCACTCTCATCCATCTCTCTATTAATTGCAACAAATTCCATAATAATTAATTACATTAACAAATATTCACAACTTTCCTAATATGCACACATCCAAAATTGTTTCCAACTACATTACCACAGGTGCCCACATTTAATTCCAAATTTTATTTTATAAAAATAATTATTAATAATTCAATATTACAAATTATAAATAAAAACATATAGCAAATCATAACAACACATCACACAAATTGAGACAAATATATTTATTAAAATTCGAAATCATGATATTATATATATATATATACACTTATGTATAAATTTTTTAGCAGATAGAATATTAATTAATTGATGTAATTTATAATGCATGTAGATAGGGAGTAAATGAAAATATATATAAAATATTGTGACGGCAGCAACCCTTATTTAATGACAACCTCAAATTAATAATAGATATGGTCCCAGTACAGATGTAGACATATGTGGCTTTCATTTGAGCCAACAAAAAGGTCCCATTATCATTATATATAGTTACGACGTAAAACCTATTAATAATATAATGCTACTATACATATATACGCACATCAACTGTAAGTCAACTTTTTATTTCCACAAACGTTGAAATTAATTGTAACAAATTAAATAAAGGTATATATATATATATATATATATGTTGATTTGCTTGCGCTATATTGGAGTGGCTCAAATTTTTGGCTCATTTTATTTTATTCTGAAAAGTCTTCAATTTACGGTCATGAAATCATACAATTTGAAAAAATCGAAACCTCTGATTCAGAAAATTAAACTCGCATAAATCACTCATGATTCGCATTTTTTAATTATAGGGAAAAAACCCAAAAATAAAATTATTTAAATTTATTCAATAATGTGAATGACGCGATATATCTAATTGTGAAAAATTATGGTGAATAGTACGTGGGATGAATTTGTACTACCTATTGTTGCTGGGAGTGGAGCATTAATTAAGATGCACGTACGTATAGACTATAGAGTCCAATCCGAACTTTAATGCACGTACTGATATATACATTATACATATATCCAGTGACCAAGCCACAAATTTGTTTTATTCTATCAGATTTTAAGTAATTAAGTGATAAATAAAAATATTCGATTGATAAAAACTTAAATTATTATAATACTCGTTACAAATTAAATAAATACAATAATATAAGTACACTTGATTCTTACAAATTATTATTCCGACAACGAAGATGGGTTGAAATTTACAAGCAAGAAGTATTTTGGTAAGAAATTAATATAAACTGGTGTTGAGAAAATCACAAGATGATAATTTTTTTTTCTTGGCTAAGTGGAAATCTTGTGGTTCTAACCAATAGAGAGACTAAAAATGAAAATGTCCGAAAAAAATGTGTTTTAAATACGTTTGCGTAAAATTTGATTATTAATTTTATTAATAGACAAGATAAGTTTAAATCTAAAACTTTAATAGACCCAAACCGAAGTTAAGCCCTGTCGACCGGTAGGGCTCAACAATGACTTGGTTCTACCCCTCCCCAACCGTAATTGCAAAAATTATTACAGTCTATAGAATTGATTAATCCGCATGCATCCACATCATATATATATATATTAATTTATGTCGTCGCACGTGCATGCATGTCTACATTGTTAATTTGTCTTACGAAGAAGTTTCACACTGTGGTACATTTTCATCATGTTGACATTTGTCTTAAAAGTATAAATGTGTTTTTCAAACCAATAATTAATTAAACAATTTAGATATATATATATATAATTAATTACAGTGATCAAATATTGATATTGCACTCAAAAATTAATAAGCACACCGGGACAAGATTTAGACCATTGAGCAAATAACATTTTTCGTGTTTTACTACTATATATATATATATATATATTTATGTTTGCATGCATAAGTTTACAATTATTAGATCATACCCCATTTACGTTAATTACGATAAGTTTTACTGATATATATATATATATATATATATATTTATAATATTTAAAGTTGACTAAACTTAATAATACCTTTTGATCAGTTTTACATACTACATTTTGGTCCATAATTGAGATTAATTACATTACCGTATCTCTCGACATTTTAATTAACTTAATTATCAACCGATGTAATTATTATAAATTCCTTATTTTTTTAGGAAATTACATATTAAATCCTATGTAACAATGTTTTTATTTAAAAAAAAAAAAAGAAGTGACTGCAGGTACGTACAGTGATTGGATTAATACAAGGGATGTGCGTGTGATTTCCATCTCACGATGATGACTGAGACTGAGAAGGGGGTGCCGGTGCACGCACCAACCGATGTCAATGTCATTGTACTTTAATTTGTAGATACAACGCATTTTATCCTCTTGTGATATTGTAAATGAGTAAATTATCTTTTTATTAAAAAAAAATTTATCTCCTTATCTTTTTAAAAATAAAGCAATTTACCTCCTATCTAGGGAGATAAATTGCTTAATTTTAAAAAATACAGGGGGTAAATTGCTGCATTTTAAAAAATACAAGAAGACAAATTGCTACTTTTTTTCATAAAGGAATAATTTACACATTTACCATATTACAGGAGGCTAAGTTGCACCTTTTCCCATTAATTCGTCCATGTCTGGTCCCACCTCTCTTGCTAAAGTTACTAATTTTCTAATTCAGAGAAAAACCGTGCAGAAATATTATTTATTTATTCATTTATTATGGATAATTAGTTCATGCATGTGCCTCTAATATCCTATAAATAACGAAACCTTAAAAGTCATTACTTACTTGCCTACGCCTGCAAAAGAACATTGCAATATTTATGAACAATTCTCATATATAGTTTTCAGTTAATTAAACTATTTTTTCTTGCAATAATAACTTACATGTATATATGTAATGACAAGTATTTGGAGGATTGCTGGAGGAATATTGTGATGTGTATTCATCTCACTTAATGTGAATTTATTATATTATTAATTCATTGATCGAATCATATATCTGTTCGTTTATTGCTATAAATATAATATGTAATTATCATGTTTATTTAAAAAATGAATAAATTTGAAAGACCATTCAAGAAATGACCCCCAATTAAAATGTAATGTCTCACTATATATGTAAAGACAATGCGATAAAACTCATCATAATTAATAATGTAGGGCCTTTTAGCTAATTAATTTTCTATTTCAAGTCGCAAAACACAACAACAGTAATAATACTAATATATGCGAGACATATTAATTTTTGTTTTATTGTCGATTAGGTTGATCGAGCGATTGGAAACATGGGTATTTTTCTTTGCTTATTTTGTTATTTGGGTTGTAATATCACTTTCAAGAAATTTAAAAATAATATATATATATATATGTGTGTGTGTAATAATTAATGTGAGCATGTCAAACAATTTAATTTTGGTCATTAAATAAAACAATGTAAAATTTATTATGATATAGTTATATAGGTACGTACCCCCAACACATTAATATATTAATGGAAAAGCATGCATTAATGCCACCATCCTTGACATCCCAACTGCACACAAATGCTTTGGATTTTTCAATCTTTATTGTACGCCCAGTTGAAAGCTACTCCCTGCTTTGTCACTACCCTACCCTTAAACTTTTTCTTTTTTCTTTTTATTATTGTCCTAAAATTCATTTATAATAAATATACTGGAATTTAACGTTAAATATTTCTTGCAATTAGATAACAGGGGTTGTAATTGAAATTACAACTATAACTTTTTATGGAAGTATTTATAAATTTACAAAAAATAATAGTAACTCGACATAATGTCAGAAGTGTCAATATAATTTGCTTTTATTAATTTATTTAATTTGAAGTGAGAGTGGGAGGTAGGAAATGAACAGGTTTGGTGGGCAGCTTAATTAGGTTACATTAAATTATGGGAAGAAATGAAAAAGAATGGTGAAAGTGTTGTAATGAATGGTTAAAACCATAAAGCCGACCACCTTAATACTGTACTACTCCCAGTCCCAGCTACCACTGCATGCTCTCTGCTATATATGCTATTGCTATACCCATCCCTGCTTTAGTTTAAATTGCCTTCTCATTGGTCTGATTTAATATAACTTAATTGGGTCACGAAACTTTAATTCTTACCATCAAATTCGGGTCCGAATTAAAAGGAATTATTACATCAAATGTGAATATGACATCTGCATCAACAAATTAATTCCATGGATTGGAAAAAGTCTAGTGTAATTTTCCTCACGGGCCTTACCTAATCATCTAGTGGCTGAAGCTGATGCATACCTACCACCTACAAATTTCACATGCTTAATTTCTCTTGAATCTTGATATAGATCACTTAGCTTAACGTTGAAGTCTTATAAATAAGTTTGATGCTACAAGTTCGAGTCCCATCAGCATGAATATATTTATCGTGATTGAAATAGATATTTATATGTGAGTTTATCATAATTGGAGTTTGATCAAATTGATGTGTTCTCATTTTATTGATATTGATACGATTATATAAATCGCTCTTTCTATAAAAAAAAAAAAAAATTTCCAATATAATGTTATATTCGGTATTACTAAAGATGGAGAAAATCTATAAATAAGACTAACAACAAAAGCCCCAATAACAAGAGTACATTTTTTGATGAATGAATAAACTGGCATAAAATTTGTGGGAAACAGATGTTAATTAGTATATAAGTTTTGACCTGCAAACAGATGATGCATTCTGAGTTTGAAAGTAAACAGAGATGTCACATGTGCTATATGCTGTTGCCTTTATTTTCAAGAAATTCAGCACCTTGGCTAAGCCGTGGAGGGTAATTGACGACGTAAAATTCAGGCAGCCGGAGGCATATTCCTCCTGAAAATAGTAATTGGTCACCAAATTGTCGACAATCACCAACACATCTGTGCTGATATCGTGCTTGCCACGAGCCGGGATCGTGTCCTCCTCTATTGCTGCTTCAGCTGCAGGTGTACCATGATAACTTATATACGCGGTAGTGTTATCGTACTTGAAACTCCCGTAGTTAGGATTATCGACAGTGACAATGATGCCTAGTGTGACATTGAGATGAAGTGGATTTAGCAGCCCACTGAAACTTTTCAAGGTGACTTCCTCAGTAGTGATTTTGGGCTCTTTAGGTTTGAGCAGGGTGAGGTAGATGATTAATATTGCTGCAAGAAGAGTTGCTATGACAATAGCTGTGGCGAAACAGCATATTTTCAGGGCTCTAGTCATACTTCTTTTATTTTTTTTTCTTTTTCCTGTTTTGACAGAGAAGTACCTTATCCGAATTGGCAATCAAATAAGTATTGCAGGCTTAAGAAAAGGCCAAGAGATGGATAGTTTCAAGGTGATCTTTATTTGAGTTATGGAAAAGACAACTCTTCAAATGTTCATTTCAATGAAAGAATGTTAGAGGTTTAACTTATTAGGCGAAGACGGTCAGTTTGCATGTGTATTTAATTTTGTTTCCTCCAAATAGTAGAATTTTATGTATGACTAGTGTTTTCTACTGGTTTGTTGTTGGGACAATCCAAGTGCAAAAGACAAATTGAACAAACTTTTGTGGTGGTTAGCAGGCTGTTGCCTTCAGTAGTAACGACGGAGCATGTTATTCCCGTCTGTTTCTTACACAGAGGTAAAGAGACGACAGGAAATTAGCCAAAATACCTAATGACTACCGATTAGTTCAACTTTGCTTTCCTGGAAGGAAACAGCCAGTAAAACTTCTTGCTCCAAAGAAGCAGTTTCTGGGAGAAAAAGCCAGCTCTAGGAATAGATTTGTCTTTGGAACTAGCTGTCTGACAGAATAGCAGTTCTCCTAAGCACCATCTGCAATATGCATCACTTTCCAATCACAGGAAGGATCAATTGCAAATACTCAAGACCACACTGGAACGACCATTTGATCACACCCGAAGAATTGTGATCCACAAGCCCACGCATTATGAAGGCAATTAGCTTGAAATTTGCAGGAGAACGCCAGACGTCTGACTTTGGAAGTGCACATTCTTCCCTATTAAATAAACAGCCTCGATGGGAATACATCACGTTCTGTGATGTGTCCTGTATGAATCTTATTAAACAACAGCATAGATTGCTGCTTACTGGGTGCCCTCCGATCTGTTTCAGGGTGCATTACGTACTACCTGGCAAGCCCATCAAGAAAACAGTGTTGTTCAGATCTTCATGCAGCATCCCATTAAAAGAAAAAGCCTTCTGAAAACCTGCACCAGCTCTTTTGAATTGAAATGCAACAAACCAGTCCTCAAAATTCATTTCTTTCCAATTGAAAGCCGCAATCCTGGCCGACCAACCTTGTCCGTAGTTACTACTTACATGCCAGTTTATGCTAACCCCACAATTATCAGGACAGGGCCATGGGCTTGGAATTTTGAAATGCTTGATTCTTGCCCAGCCCAAGGCCTTCTCTGATCTGTTTGCAAAGGGAACAAGAAGTGGTTCAGGAGGGAGAAGCAGTGCTCGTGCATCTGCATTACACTTCCTTATATCTCCACAGGAACAGGCGCAGGTATTGCACAGAATGACAGATTCATTGTAGTAAGCAGAATAAGATATACAACATCGTGCTTCTCTGCTTTTAGGCTTGGCAATATTGCAGACGACTTGCCAACTAGCGATTGCTAGGCTGGTCGCCTGAAGCCCACTTGGATCCAGGAATTCTGTCTCGTCAACTCTTAGTATCTGCCCACATTGGTAATGTGAATTGAGAACTCCCAAAAAAATTTCCATCTTTCAGGAGGATGGGATTCTTCTCGCAGTTCATCACTTGACAGAAATCAAAATCTTGGTAGTAATTTCCGGCTGCACCGTAGATGCAATCTCTAACATCTTTCTTTTGGGTGTATGCGCCTCTCATGGAAGAGATAAACTCTCCCCTCATCCTGTCATCCACTGCCAAGTCAAGTTCCAGTGATCCAGCCTCCCCATAGGATTAGCGTTATCGATGGTCACCTGAGCAAGGTAGTTAGAATCGTATGATTGCAAGATTGTAACTTATGATGAGGTCGCCCTTTCTGCGTTTGAAATACTTGGTTGTCAAATTCTTAGCCTTAAATTTCAAATCTCTCACACAGCAAACGTATATTCTGGTTGCTGCCAATTCACACAGACAGGATTATAACTAAGAGAGAAACGCAAATATCTGAAATCGATGAATTTGTTCTCTAAAACCTATGATTGCTCACCTCGACGTTTCAGGCCAGGACACTTGTATCCATCATTTTCAAGCCTGAGAGCCAGGGGCATAGGATATCCCGGCAGCTCAATCCCAAACTGGGTGCCAGATAATTCAAGTTCGGCTTAAATTTGGGTCAAATCTCCAGCAGTATTGACAGAAATCTTCAAATTTGTCTGAGGGTAGCCAGAAAGCGCAGTTCCCTTTCCGACAGGAGCCGGAGATCAGCTCCATTTATAGTAACAGCATTAGATGCAGAGACTAAAATTTCTTTGTTCTGAAAGTCAACAAAGATTTCTCAGTTTTTGAGTTCATACAGGCCAGCATGTATAGTGACCATGGACTTAAAGGCCCAGGGCTGTGCAGTCGTGTTCTTTAAATGCGGATACTCTCTGGTTCGTGACATAAAATTATACGTGATGTAGATGCCGTTGCAGTCCTTTGCTTCTGGTGGCGGATCTGCTTCGCCATTGTTATCACTACCATAATCTTGCGCTCTGCTCACATATACTATGAAAATATTCAAGAAGATATACAAGATCACCATTTTCCTGATGAAGACCATTTTAAGTCCTCCTTTGATGAAGTAGTCAGTTATATAAACTGAGGTGGATATTTGAATGGGAAATTTTCAGATCAAAGGAAGCGTGGGGGTAGAAGCCATTGTCGGTTTGATGGAACGGAAAACCCATCTGAGATTTAGAAAAGATAGTCGTGAATTGAGTGAAGACTGAGTCAGGTGGAACTTCCTCCGACAGAATTGGTGGGGTGATTAACTACCAACTACTGTACTACAAACTACCTTTCTGCTAAAACAAATGTTGGCGACATGAGATGTAAACCTCAGTTTATTTTTCTGAAAATTTGATCCAGGGAATTTGGAAATAGCTACAGATAAAGAGAAGCTTATTTCACTCGTAATCTTTCCATGGAGAAAAAGAGAACAAGTGGAGCCTTCTAATCAGAGCATAAGAGCCTCTAAAATATTACAACGTTAGTCATTGCTAAAGTAAGACTAGAACAACACCGAAATACTTGTTGCCCATTTGATAAGAAACTTCCAAGTATGTTAGATATGTTGCAAGAAAATACCAGAACAGCTGCATATCTATACCCAGAGCCCAGAGGAAGGATGATTCATGGAACAATTTTGTATGTCAACGTACAGTACCAACATTTTTGCAAAAATAATGAAAATGAGTCAGAAGAATATCATTTTTAAGGTCTAGAAAAACAAGGATTAGAAACAATAATTAACATAAATAAAAAGGTTAAAACAAACAGTACTACAGTTGTCCTTTAGTATATGTCCAAATCCAATAATTTTGCATCAGCACAACTAACAGCTTTATCTTTACAAGGTCCTCCCCATCTCGGTTCCGAGCGAGGAGGAAACTAAGAAAACAAAAGAAGAGAAAGAAAATTCAGATTCACTCATCACCGTCACGTTTCAACATTAGATATACCTTTTTTTCGCCTTAGATCTCTAAACCCCCCCTTCAAATATCACCTCAATAGCATTCGCAAACGTGCCCAAGCTAAACAATGGAAATTTCCTACAACATCATCTACTCAATTTGTGGCTTCTGCATAGGATTTTCCCAAAGTACAATAAGAGGAGTTTTATGAAATCTGATAAGCATTGATCGATATTCCCTTTTCCCATTTCTGCTTTTATGCAACTTCAATGTTTGTCGGGTTTGCATTCTCCTCAACAAACTTGCTCTTCGACTTTGCAGCTCTGGCTGCCCTTGAGGTGGATTCGGAATTAGACGTTGGAGAGGAGGGAGCTGGCTTACACTTCTTCCGTTTTGGCTTCTTCTTGACAGGAGGAAGGTCTGACGGGGGTGTGTCTTTGAACATCTCAGTTTCGGATTGCTGTCGTGTGGAGTCCCCAAAATCTGGGTAAGGAAAACAAAGAAAACAAATCAAAGAAATGCATACGACCCCTAGATTTTCAAACGCTCACACCAATGCAGATATAAGAAGGTATTTATGCCCCCATCAAATCTCCAAACATGGCCACCAGCCTCCCGATAGTAAAATAGAACAACATCCAAGTGCATCTTTCGTATGTATATACGATCATTTCAGAAGCTTTTACAAAAGAAAAATCCAGCAGATACATGCTCGGCAGTGGAATCTAGTATCAAGTGGCAACATTTATCAATTAATGAGACGTTCTGCTTCATAATTGGCTTCAATCCTATTAAATTGTTTACTTTCCTTTCTTTTGTTTATTCATGGTACTGCTGCAAGTCTACCGCTTCACAAAGGCAGTCTTTTTTCAAGGCCCATTTCCCCAGACATCCAGACAATGTGCAAACACCTCGTGACAGATCAGTCAAAATTTCCCCTGCTTTGAGGCAAAGGATCTTATGAACTTTTACTCTCTCACAAATTATGTCTTAAAAGAGTACAACACGACATAGGACGTATTATCATTTTCCAGTAAAAATTGCTGTCCGTGAGAAAGCTTTAGATTTGTCTGAATCGATATTGCACATGCACACTGTCCCTTTCTTGAATTCTTGATGTACTATTTGCCAGCACTTCAAATGCTTTTCCAATTCCTCTTAACTGTTCTCAACATTCTGTCTCAGGGATAGACTAATAACGTAGATATAAAAGGGATACGAGCTGATTATGATTGACTAAATTATTATCACAAAAAAATTAAGAGAACAAAACGAAAACTAGAAAGAGGAGAAGACAACAGAGACGCCACGAACAAACCTTGAGACGACCATGGAGAAAGAGCAGAACCGGAGTTACCAATTGATGTTTGTGCAAAATCAGGCCCAGTCTTGAAATTATTCATCTACATATCATCAAGAAAACACGAAATTGTCAAAGAACGAAGATTCTATGGAAAAAAGAGAACTTTGTCCTAACTGAACAAAGATTATGTATGTAGAATTAGAGAAGATACAAAACAATATGGACCAAACATACCCAAGTAGGAGCGCTCCCTGATTGTCCATCCCACCCAATATGTGCCACATGCTTAACATCTGTCGGACATCCAATCTCTATTTCACGGTCCTTCACAACTACAAGGAATCAAGAATTCTCTGCTTAACCCTCAAAATTAACAGAAACCATCAACGTATTTGGTAAAATTTGGACATAACGGACTGCAAACAAGATCAGACAAAGGCATCTACCAAAGATTTGAGACATATATTTGAATCCTTTGTAGATCCCTTTCATTGCTGTTCACATGAACGAGGTACGGCTCCAATGAAACTGTTGTCTTCCAGGATATGAAGCACAAAGTAGAAGACAATACCAGAAACTTGTCGAAAGATGTTCCTTTGCCTATCACAAAAGCAAACTCATTGAAGCACTATTAACAATCTGTAACCTTTTCTTCTCATGTAAAATTCTGAATCTGAAAAAGCGTAAAGAAAAGAATTTCAGATTCGAAACGGGGTGACAGTGGGGTTGCTTTTCTGAGATTGACAGCGCAGCTCATGAGAATGACATCTATATATAAGATAAGGTGCATGGTACAATACTATCTTTTTGGCGTCGGCATTTATAATCAAGAACGGATATGTAGTAGAAGAAAGCATAAAGATATATCATTTCTTGTCTACTCAAATACCAAACATACGAAGCCCATATTTACCTTGTCAGAGAAGAATTGAGATGAGACAGGGAGAAAGTTTTTCCAACGAAGAAGCTTGTTCTTCTCTCCTCCTCGTTGCAACTTCCATGTAACTTCACATATTGTAGGTAAACATATGTTGCAAGAAACATGCACGCAAACCTAATTGAATGAAGAGCTCTTGTATGAATCAAGAAACAAGCAAGAACTCGACATAAACATAGGAAGAAGAAGAAACAAAGGGGGGGTTGTGGGCATGAAATGAAAAAACCACAAATGTGGATTGCTCAAGACTTGAAGATTATGGGTGATGGTGACATATTGTGAGGGGCTACAGGTGGGTTTGGGAATGCTTTTGAGGAGAGAGAAAGAACAAGAGAGACGAGAAGGACAATAGGAAGAGAGAGAGAGGAAGAAAGAGCTGGAGAACCACGAAAATCTCCCCCCAAAAAAGGGGTGAGGGGTGGATTTGAAGGACATGAACAGAGGAAAACTCACAAGAATTTTCACAAGGAACTCATTTACAATATAGTAATAACAATTAGAAACTAGTCAACTACCAGCACCCAGATCAGGTTTAGCTGCACATGAATTAATTATAATACAAGTATAATATATTTATTATATAATAGGTGTATATTTTAGAAAAAATAATAAATTACAGAGCAAGTGTACAAATTTAATTCGACAAAACTTGATTTGAATTAATACACTTATTTTGTAATTGATTTAATTTGAATAATTTTTTTTTTAATATAATATCAATAAAAACAATGTTGGAAGTCAATAGTTTGTGTCGGGTATTTAAGGAGTGGGGGTTTAACGTTGTAAGGGCAATAAATGGGATTAAAGGAGTGTGATGGGAGGAACGGGTGCGCGTCGGGTCTAACGTCAATGTCTGTTTGCCTGTCTAAATGCACAAATTAGGAGGTCGTAGGATGCGGGAAAGCACCCTCAAAATTCTTGAAAATGATATTAGTAATAATTATTTAATTCTAAAATCCGTTAGAAAGTCAAGCTATTAAGTTTTATATTAATGGTTTTTTTATTATGAAAATTAATAGCTGGATCTTTTCTAAAAAAAAATATGATGAAACGAGTTTTTTTAATTAAAAATATCTCGAATACAAAAACTTATTTTTCTTTAATCTTTTCTTTTTGTTGAAATAGGTGAAATATGTTTTTTAAAGATTAATAATGGCTATCTACACTATTTATTAGATCAATCAATATCACTATTTTAACACGCTCTGTTGTTTTTAATGTAATTTTGTACATTAGATTTTTTTTTTTTTTTTTTTATAAATGGTAAATGGTTGACGATCAAAACCTCTTATTTATCCTACTTAGATGCTATGTTAAGCGATCATCCCGAAAAGTTAATTTTAATATTATCACGAAGATGTAATTAATATTTTTGGATCACCTGAGAAATAAGGTCATCTGATATAATTTTGTTTTTACTCCTAAAGAGTTGATACTAATAGACTACACTTAAATTAAACTCCAACATGATTATTGGAGTGATGATCATTTAGTGAATAAAATTAGGGTCCATTTGAATCTTGATTGTACGACTGTGGGGGTCCATTGCCTTCCCACTCCAAGCCCACATAATAACATTGCCAACAAACCCAACATATAAACTAATACATAAATTTCTATCTCTGTCTAATAATACTTGTTAAAGTATAGTAATACTTCAAATATTTAATTTGGCAAGAATGGGGGAAGTAAGGGGATCCCAAATTGTCAGAAATATGCATGATACAATTGTTATTCGTTCAACTCATGTTAATGGCCATCCATTCCGACACGCAATACTTAATTTGTTAATACTGCAAATGGGATTTTTTTTTCTAAATAATGAAATAAAATTGATAGGTGGATGGCTATAACATGCATCATCATCATCATACAAAACAACATTAAACTCCATGACTGATGATTCCAGCTGCCTATACATCACTACACAATTATAATTGCCAGTTAAGCACTTTTTCTTCACAGATACTCCTAACCTAATATTGTTCGGATAGTTTTCATTGTTGTAACCACGTTCTTGTAAGTTGTTGGTTGCAGTGAGGCATCCCTATATTTCATATTACTCGAAATGGAAACTTGTTGCTCTTTTTCAGACAGCTGATTCTCATGCCCGCCGCCTTCAGTTCCTTCTCACCAAACATTTTAAGGCCAGAAACAATTCTAACTCTATAAACATCATGTTATGTTATGGGGGTGTTTGCAATCATTTAAAATTAGTGTTTATTAGTTTAGTTTTAAAATAAGTTGAAAATAATGATCATTTTGATACGCAATTTTTGTTTTTAAAATGCTTAAAGTAAGTTGAATTAAATTAATAATTATGAACAACTTCTTACTCATTAATTTATACAATGTTCTAAAAATACCCCAATTTTTTATTCTTTTTTTCTCATTTTTTACTTTTATCTTTAAATAAATTCAACTTTGATTACGTACACCTAAATTTGTAAATCTTTTCTGCAACTTATTCCAATAATAGAAATAAGCTATTGAAAGAACAGAATGTTGTTCCTGAAGGGTATGAATGAAAGCAAACAATTGTCGTAAATAATGATTGTTGAATTAATTTTTAATTGCTAAAAAGAAGAAAACTTATAATTGGCTGGAGCAGGCTGGATTTATTTGGTCATACGTGATGTGATGCTTATTTTTGGTTTTGAATCTAAGAACACGTAAATCAGTTTGATATTTTCAGACCAAGTTCAAATTACTATGATGTAATATCAACTCTGAATAAATACCAACTGACTTGCATACATATATACATATATTTATTTATATATTATGCATTTATGTAAAGTCGCGGACACTATTGAATTAGCTGGGCCGGAGTATGAGCCCTTCCCTTTTATGGGACCAAAACTTCAAATTTGTTGAGATGGTTGCCACACAAAATTACTACAAAATAGAACAGAGTGAGACGTTCTTGATTTCATGACCAATTCTTAGTCGAATATATCTTCCAAATAATGTGGGCTGTAAATGCAATTCTATAATTTTATGTTGCGTGCTACACAGAATGGGCTTTATTTCTGTTTGTAAACAGAATTGGACCAAAATCTTGAACTGGAGTTTTGTAGCATTCGGGTCATATTTCCACACAACAAAATTTATGTTAATCTATTAAAGTTCTGTTGGCATCCCCACGCATTTCTGTTGTCATAACAAAATTTCGTCAGGAGAAGTGAACTTCTCATGTAGTGGATGAATGCAGAACTACAGAAGATATGGCGAAAATACCAATCAGAAACTACAGAAAAGTCGCACATTCGGCACACTCAAGTCGTCTTCATCGCTGTACATGGTGCATGTTTCCTACATGTTCTGGCTGGCCAAGTCTTCATACCTAAAGGCAGAAAGTCCACAGAGTCTTTTCATGAGAATCACCGCCAACTGGAAGGCCAGTAGCCATGAATGCGATACCCTGATTTCCAATTACCCAAGAGAACCACCTTCTGGACTGCCCAGAACAGCACAAACAGGATCGACATCATCAGCCATCTCTGCAGAGACCTGTTCCTCACTTTAACCAGCCCGTGTGTCAGAAAGGCTAACAAGAGCCCTACAATCGTGTACAAGAAACCAACACTAAATCCCTCAACACCCAACTGTATCCCTGACCCATGATAGAAGAATAACATCTTGCTCGGGTCCCGTTTGTCCCTCAAGAACAACGGCATTTTCCTGATTATATTGAACATCATTCCTGAAACACTGAAGAAGTAAACGAAAATTGCTGCGCCCATCCATGTGATCTTCTCGTGCAAAATTGTGTTCCCGGAAATTAACTTCTTTACAAGAAACGGACTCCAAATCAGTGCCACCGCGCTCACAAAAATGATCTGTTTCTTTGACATAAACGGCGGGCGTTTAATAGGGCCCACCGAGAGTTTAGTTCTAGACACAATAAACTGAGCCAAGGACTCGGGCAAATCCGAATAACCATCCAACTCAACGGAATCATTTTTTAGATCAACGGCGGAGGGTTGAAT
>NC_026156.1:3461464-3476498 GCF_000512975.1 Sesamum indicum
AAAACGGGAGAAGGAGTCCTGGGATTCCTGGAATTCGATGTCGAAAAAGAAGAGGAGGGATTTTTTGTCAGGGTTATTGGACAGAAAAGAGGAGGAGACGACGGAAAATTCGGATTTCAGAGTGGGGAGAGAGAGCTCGGGTTTGGAATGGAGCTGGTGGGCGTCAAAAAAGATGAGGAAGTGGAAGGGGCGAGGGGTGGGGACGGAGAGAATACGGAGGAGGAGGTCATTGGTGAGGTGGATGACGCCGGTGGGCGATTGCGATTGGAGGGCGGAGAGTTCGGAGACGATGGAGTCTGAGGAGAGGGGTGAGAGGAGGAAGAGGAAACACAATACCGGAAGGAAGACGGAGGTTGGGTTTGGCCTGATAGCCATTGGTGGTGGTGGTGGTGATGGTAGACTGTTAGTATGGTGTGAATTATGGTTTTTCCAATCAATGACTACATCTACAGGTATTATTATGGGGAAGGAGAGTGGGGGTTGTCCTGGTCAGTAGGAGTTTCAACAAATCGAGGCTCATGCATCAAACCGCGACTTCTAGTAAAATTTCAACCGCATAAATGAATTCGGAACCTCCTAAGTATAGATCAGACAACTTTCTTAGCCCTCTGTTAATGGGCTTGTGAATACATAAATTTTCACCTATTAATTATATTTTGTCTTTTGTATAATTACCAAAGGTCCGGAAGCCTGCAAGATTTCCACTGTATTATTTATATTGTCTTTTGTGAATAGGTTCGTTTGTTTTAAATTCAGTCGTATTAATGATTTTTTAAATAACGAGAATATGTTAAAAATTATATCAAATCTCATAGAAATGCCTGTAATTTACCCTAAATTTATTGGTCACAACAATATGAATGTGAAAAAATTATGAACTGTTAAAAACTGGAATTAGAAGCTAGTCTAATTTTATTCGGGATTCGCATCCTCACTTAGCATGTATTGTATTCAATAATTAGACTTCCAAGTGCAGCCATTTGGGAAACTTGAGGAGTATATAATTTATGTACATCATATTGTAAAAGAGCGAGATACATGAATCAAGGGACGAATGGATTAAGTCCCAACCTCAAACCGGTTCTGAATCTTTCATGTGCATCAATATGTCCTAATCAAGGTAGTAAAGAATCTGCAGCTAGCAGCAACAAGGGGCAGATAAGACGACCTAATTCACCTGAAACCAGATATTAACCTCTTGTATGTTCTTCGATCAGGTTTAAGCCCCAATTGCAACATCTCATCGTGTATTTTCATGGCTTTTCTCAGTTCCTTTTCATGACAGAGACCCCTTATCATGACTGTAAAACTTTCGCTGTTCAATGCTTCGCACGTCCTCATGTAATCAAACATCTTAATTGCTTCTTCAGTTCTCCTCTCTTTGAACAATGCCGCAAGAAGTACATTATATGTTGCCACGTCCAGTGTACCCTTCAACCCCTCTAACTTATTATGCAACTCAATTGCTTTATCAATTTGTCCACTAGAGAAGTAACGTTTCACAAAAGATCCACAAATGAGAGAATCGAGCAAACATCCTTGATCCAGGATTGCATTCAAGAGTTCTTCTGCTTCTCTCCATCGACCTTCTGCACACTGTTTACTAATATATTTCGAAAGTTCTGTGGACTCAGGAACGAACCCTCCTCTTATTATATCAACTAACAAGTTGCTAACTTCAAGTGATGGGTTCTGTTTACAAAGAACAGTTACAAACTCATAGTAACAACTCTGGTTTATAGATATGTTCTTTTCCCACAGGATATTATACAATTCAATTGCATCCTCCACTCTGCCTTCCACAGATAATAATGCCCTAAGCATGGACCTATAGGTAGCGTGCTCTAGTTCAATCTTCTCATCAAAAGCTCTCTTGGAAAATAAATCCATGGCAAAAGTCTTTACCACATCACAAAGCTTCTGGATAATCAAATCATAATCAGAAACAAGAAGAGGTTCCGGGATATGTCCCTTCTCTACCATAGAAGACATTACATTTTCAATCACTTCCCGATCTTGATATCTGCAAGCTCCATCTAGCAATGAGCTATAAGTACTAAACCTCGGCTCAATACTTTTACTGCACATTTCATTTAGATAACCAAATGCAGCTTCAAAATCCCCTCTTTTGCTGTAACCATCAATCATCAAATCAAACATCTCAGGATTATATATTCCCATATCTAAGATCCTGGAGACTCGCTCAAACTTTCCGTCTTTGTATAAGATCCTGGCAATCACGGGCCAGGTAGACTGATTTGCTGAAATCCCATTTCTAATAGTGGAAGCATAAAAACACCAAGCTAATCTCAACTCATTCTTAACGCCTAACAAATTCAGCAATATGTTGCAAGTATCTACGCTCAATACGACCCCATACTGTTTGGCAATCTGGTAAACCTCCAAGCTCTGAAAATACATCTGTTTACCGCAATAGCATTGAATAACAGAGTTCAAAACAGGAGAAGTATTCTGAAACTCAGCACTTTTGTGAGACTGAACCAATAAAGGAACAATCTTGGAAGGTGGGCAATCCTGAACAATTGAACTCAAGATAGGCGTCCCAAGTTCAGACAGTTGGGACCCGAGTAGTATCCTGGTCAACTCACACTTGGCCTTGAGGTCTGGCTTGAAATCAAGATTTTTCTGGGTCCAGTTGAAGAAATTAAGGCAGATTTTAGGGTGGGTTCGGATTTTGCTCAGGATTTGGTGAAACAGGAACGGATTAAAATCGGAGAAAAGCTTGAGCGGCTTGAGAAGCGGAGCCCAGAATTTGGAGTGCCTTTGCAAGAGTATGGTGGATACTTGCGAAACTAATCGGGTTTGTTTATTTCGAATCCTCCAGTGGGGAACCGGGTTCCTTCTTGAAGTCAGATCTTCGCTCTGTTGGGTCCTGAGCATTTTCGGTGATTGCAGAATAGAATACCCGGAGTAGCAGCGCAAAAAAAGGGGAAGGCCGACCTTGGCTAATTTTCTCCTTTTTCATCTCCTCCAGCATTCTCCAATTTGAACTGAAGCAACACAACGCAAGTTTGCTAAACACTGAACCAGTAACGTCATTAATATGGAAGGGTAATCTTCCCTGACAAGAGGACTGGATGCCGGAGAAACAGACATGGATACCGAGATTCTTAAGAGCAAAAGGGTTTCCAACTTTCTAAGGAGATGACAATATGTGCAGTGATCATGAATTTGGGCCACTATATCGGCCCATATTATAGAGCTCGGGTTAGTGAATTAACTATCGGTGGGCTGGCTCCCGAATCTAACCACCCCTTTTTACGTTTTCCAAGCCAAGGCCTTAATGACCAAACCATTAAGGCCGAAGAAGGCCTCCAAAAAGTTTTATAAAATGAACATTTTAACCTCGATAGCCTTAATTTAGTTTTGGCAAATATTTTATTTCGAATCAGGTTTGATCAAATTAAATTAATTATAAAATTAATGTGATAGACTTATTACATAATTCATTACTTTTTTTAAATTGTACATCAATTACACAGCAAATATATTGCATTACTATGTAACAAAACCCAACTTAAATTAGAATCTATTTTTATTTTTGATGCGGGTTGGATTTTTATTCCAAACTCTATTGAATTTTCTATTGCATTTAATATACACACTAGTTATGCACAAATTCAATTCTCTTTTTGATGTGCCTGTGTGGCAGCTGCAATTTTAGTGTGTCGCCATTAAAGTCTTTTTTCTGGATCAACTTACCGGAGAAATGCAATTTATTAGAATTTTGGTTACCGTTTTTTTGTATGTAGATATTGTGGTACGTCCCCTGTCTTTTCCTCATAAATATTTGAAAGAGAACAATCAACCCTTAAACAGACAAAGATGCTGCAACGGAATAAAGGGTGGAGATTTTTTTTCCACTGTGAGGAAAAATCTGGTTCATGAACAGGAAAGAAGATGACATTTTCAGGAAAAAGCAATGCCCACCATCTCAACAAATCATACACACTTCTACAAGTCCCTAATATTGAATTGAACTGCACCGTCTTCTTATTTATTTCAGTGAATTCTCTGAACATTGTTCACTTCACTTTTGACTCACTCCCTCGATTTATGCATCTACAGTCTCATCAGACTCCGCAGAGGCCAGCATGAATTCCTCCACGCCTGTTTTCACTTCCCTGTAAGAGCCTTCCAAAGCATTTGGCTGCCCCAATGCCCTCAATGCCAAGTGCGCTGCTTTCTGCCCTGATATCATCATCGCCCCAAATGTCGGGCCCTGTAAATATGGATTCAACTCCCCAATTAGTTGAAGAATTTCGAGTATTTCTGTTTGATAAGTTGTAATTTTGGACAAAATAAACAATGGATTACCATTCTAGGTGCTCCATCGATTTCAGCGACTTCCATGCCGGTGACGATCATTCCAGGCACAATCTCCCTGGTCAGCCTAACAATGGCGTCCTCGGCGGTGTTCATGTCAAGAGCCTTCATTCCGGGCACGCTGTCGATCATGCCGATGCTCTTCAGCCGCTTCACCCCGGTAGCACCGAAAGGTCCGTCGTGGCCGCATGAGCTCACCACCACTTTCGCCTCCATCACATTTGGGTCCATACAAGACTGTGTGTCGTGGTTCATCGAAACCAACGCCCAGTTTGTCACCACGCCGGCGACTCTTCCGCCCTTCACGATCAAATCCTCAGCTGCTACCGCGTTGAACAGCTTCACATTAGGCCGGGCCAGGAGTTTGCTCATGATGGTGGAGGTGAAGAGGGCAGCGTGCTTGATGACGACGTAGTTGTCTTGCTCGTCGTACTCGACTTCGAGCTCGTCCAGGAACTTGTGAGCAGGTTTGCGGACGACCATGGCGGAGAAGAGCTGGCCCCCGAGCCAGGCGCCGCCACCGGGGCTGACGGATTGTTCAATGATGGCGATGTTGATGTTGGGATTCTTGGAGAGCTCATAGGCGCAGGAAAGACCAGCGGAACCGGCGCCAACGACGACAACATCGGTGTCGGCGTAGGTGATCATGTCCGTCATGTAACGCCTGGTCATTTCGCGGGAGACTATGGATTCTTTAATGGGTTGGAATTTGAAGTTGTCCAGATTGTAAGGAGCGGCGGCGGACATGGTGATGGCGAGGCTTTGTGGAGCAGATTTGATGGGCTGGACGGCGCGTGTAGACAAGGGGGAGCCATGGAAAGAGGACTTGTTGTCAAAGAATTGGGCCTTGGAGAGGGAAGAGGTGAGGGTTGCGGCCATGGCTGCCATTGAAGAAATCTTGTTGAAAGCTGCCTGGAAAGGGTTAAAGAGATGAGAAACGAAGAGCGCTGAGAGTTGATGGAGGAAAGACGGTGGATGAGCAGTGTATATAAGGAAGTGTGAGAGGACAGTGGACAGCAAGTCTTGAAAATATCTAAGGAAAAAAAGATCTTGGAAGTGGGAGGGGGGACTAAAGTGCTTGAGGAAGATAGAATTTGAACGATTCAGAATGCTTCTTCTTCTGCTTTTGAGATTTTGATATCTAAAAAGGAGCAAATTTTGCGTACGGTGATAGGATTGTTTGTTGGATTTTATCAATTTTAATATCTAGGATTTGCTTACATGTCCTAATTTCATGGCAAGAAACTCAGTACAGATATCTGAATTCAAAATCTGGTAATAAAAAATCTGATTTTTCAATACAAGACACTCATTACATTAAATTTCTCATTTGAACAACATCAAAAGTTATGTATTCCAAGGACCGGTTTATTTTGAGAGAGAAACTGGCCTTGGTGTTGGATCCGTCAAAAATATTTTTTTATTAAAAATATGTGATAGTGATGAGTAGGATTAAATTCACAGATATTGCAAATTAATTCCCTTTAAAAAGTAGAGGTGGAAGTTCAAGGGAGGGTTTTGATTAAAAAATCTAAATCTAAAATTAAGAGACGAAAGAGTTTTTCAAAGAGGATGTAAATATGAGAGAGATAATTCAGTTAAAGACGTGATCATGCTTATTCTACAGTCGATCATAGATGCAACAATGACAATCATTCATGATAGGTAAATTGGATATGATTATTGGTACCACTTAACAATCTCACATTTTCTTTATTTTTTGATAGTCAAGGAATATCCGTCAACTAAATCCCTAATCGATCAACAACATTGGAATCATTCTCAAAATTTAATTTAACTACAACATTAAGAACTAGAAATGCTCAATTATAACAAATAAATTCCTACGATGATTTTTTATTTAAGTTAGATTGTACAACATAATCGAAAACATGTTCATAATCAATTATGTTGTGTTACCACTGATCATTGAATTAAACAAATATTACGAATTTGCAAATTCAATTGGTTAGACAAATATTCTTGATTAAGAACAATGGATCATATCATTCATAAATCAGACTATTTGTAATAAAAGCATAGAGAATAACTATCAATATGAAGAAGAGTTGAAAGCATAAATTAGATCTCACAATACATCGAAATTAAACATTCACCAAGTCTTTAATCGGAATGAGAGAATTTAGCTATACATGCTCATGATAGAATGCATGTATAGGGAAGTGAGAAATATCATAAAAATGCAGAATATATTATGAAGAGAAAGTTGAAAATCCAAGATCCCAAAATTTCAAGAGTCAAAAAGTGTCTCAATAGTGAATTACATCACATATATATATCTAGTAGTTACCCAATTTTTACTAATACTGAAAAGGTAGTTTCCTAATAAAAAACACTAAAGGAATTAATATTGTAGTCTTAAAGACATTCCTCCAACAAAAATATTTTTTTTTAATCGGAAAGGTATCCTAATCAACTTCAATTCTTGCCAAAATTCGAGTCTTGAGCCTTCTTTTTCCAGCCACATTTCTACCACGCCTAACTTTTTCTTCTAATCTATCCACGTTTTATTTTTTACTCATTTCTTCATTTTTCACCCCATTCTTTCTTAATAAACTAATACTACAGCATAACATTTGATTAGGAGCATTTTAGTAGCAAAAAGATGGCAAAATATTAATTGAAATTGACATAAAATGCAGATATTATTGGTAATCCCACCTCAAGACTTAGAGGGTGTTTGGCTCAACTTTTTCAAAACATCTCCTACATCTTATAAGATGTTTTAAGAGCTTATAAGATGTTAGATCTTATTTTAAAAATAAGTACTAAAATGTTTGGATAAAATAAAATGTTAAAACTTATAAGATGTGAAAACATCTTATTAGATGTTAGAGTGTTTGGCATAATAAAGTCTTTAACTGGTAAAGTGACAAAAATGGACATGTATACCATTAGAATCAAATATAGTTTTATTTATTGACATATTTTGTTTTAAACATTTCTAAAACATTTTTATAAATAGTAGACATTAGTTTAATTTTTAATAAAAATTTAATAGATAAACTTTTTACAATAACAAAAAGATTGACGAATTATTACATAAATTTTTGAATAAAATAATATATATGTACATTCATGTTAGTCGAATATTAATATAAATATATAATTGATATTTGTTAATGCAATGATTATTTCTAATCGTATAATTTATAATATCTTGAATTTTATACTTTTTGTAAATATAATATCAATATTAATCTTATTTTTATTTAACTATAATAATTTATTATTAAATAATAAAATATTTTTTTCTTTTTTGAATATTAGAAAATTAAATAGCAAAGAAAAATTTAAATTCTAGAGTCTGTGTGTGAGAGAGAGAGAGAGAGTGACGGGAGTGTGTGTCAGAGAGTGTGTTAAGCTATGAATGGGTATATTCTAGTCTTTTTGATATATTAATTTTATATAGTTTATAAGATTTTATAAAAAAAATTAGGAAAGTTGACTTTTTCTTAAAGAGTTATAAGATTCAAAACATCTTATTTTGCGATTTTATAAATTCTTTTTAAAAAGAATTAGCCAAACACTTTTTTCGAGTTTATAAACTCACAAACATCTTATAATATATTTTGAGTAGCTTATAAGTTTAGCCAGACACGCTATCACACTATAATTTAGGGGTGTAAATGAGTCGAGCTCGAGCTCCTTCCATCAATTGACTTATTACTGATTTATTGCTGGTCAAATAAATATTTCTATGACCAAATTATCCTCATATGTCTCAACATGTTAATACATGTGAGGAAGTATATTTTCGTACGTTATAAAGATAGTTTAGTCGGAAAAAAATATTATTCAATCAGCAAACATGTTCTTTATTTAATTTTCCCGAAACATGTTAGCGCTAACATCACAACCTCAAAAAAGCAGTTAGTTTTTCATACATATTTCACATGAAAGAGAAGTGAATTTATAGAGACCGGTTACAGTGTAGGTAAAAGTTGAAACTGGAATAAACAGATCACGTGAAGTATAGAAAAACTAAACGAAGCTGATGACAGCTGTGGGATTTGAACCCACGCCCTTTCGGACCAGAGCCTAAATCTGGCGCCTTAGACCACTCGGCCAAACTGTCGGAGCTGTCCGGTAGAGTCTCCCTTTTAGATATTGACAGAAATTATGATGCATCAATTATTTCTCAGCTTTGCACCGACAGCTTCAGCACGTGGTGGTCTTCTGTATGCCATGTGAGTTCACTCGAGCATTTCAGATTTATATGCTCATAAACTAATCATCCATTAAAATTTTAATCAATGTTAATTATGTCAAACTAATTGAGCAAGTTGCACCAATTGTATTTACATTTAACTTCCAAGGCCAAGACGAAAAATCTAGCAAATCTCTCTTCCCCTGATCTGACCATATTCCCCAGTACAAGCGGATTGGGCAGAACAACAGCGCCACGTACCTGTAAACACATAGGAAGGACACTTCTACATTATTTTTCACAAAAAATCTAATAAATAGCAACAACGACAACATAGAAATTATCCCAAGTACTAACTACATGCGTATCTTGTTAAATATCTTGGGTTAATGTGACTAGCAGCCGGCATGTTTGATTGATCATTCCCCTCACCCGTCAGCACTTCTTCCAACCACAGTTTCACTGCTTTTCTAGCACAACCACTTGCCTCAACTCAATCCAACATCATTCTAATGAGCAGAACGTACAAACAAGAAAAGTCAAAAGCTAATTATACATATTATTACAGTACCCTTAATTTAAGCTACTGACCATACTTTTATCACCAACTTAATTTACTCCAGAAATTGGAAATTTAAACTACCGATGTAGATCTATTGTGTTGTGTGTGTCTCCACCAATTCCAGTTGTCAAATCCAAGAACCTTGTGATTAATGTAAGACCAATCAAATGCACTCACGTTCTTTCATGCAACCATGTTGGCCCCCAACCCCCCCATTTTTATTCTGCATCTTTTCGGGCAGCCTGGAATTTCTACGCTGTCGATCTTTATTCCACATTTCTCTGTCGGTCTACACTGTATCACTATTTCCAATTCGTCGCATGCCCCCTCTCAAATTATTGAGCAGTGAATTTAAAATTGTTCCGAGGAGTATATTTAATCCCAATTCTTACTTTTCCAGTTGTATGATTTGACATTTGAAGAGCAGCGAGCATAAAAGAAAAAGAATACTCTGCCGCGAGTCATTCTTTTCCAGGACAGATCTCTGAAGGTGTAAAGTTACTTCTCTCAGGAATGGAGAGAAGGGCTCATCGCTTCGCCGGCCTTCTCCTCATCGCAGCGGTAGTAGCTGTGCTTAGTCCTTTGTCCCGGGCAGCAGAATCAAGAGCCTCTTTTGATGATAATTTCAGCAAAAGCTGCCCGGAGACGAATTTCAAGACTTCTGAAGATGGGGGGACCTGGTATCTCTCCTTGAACAAAGAAGCAGGTAATATACACATATCATTCGTTGTGCGTGTATTTGATTTGCCGTTGAATTTTTAATGAGTTGGGTGAGAGTCGGTGTTTGCAGGCTGTGGGTTTATGACGAAGCAGAAGTACAGATTCGGGTGGTTTAGCATGAAACTTAAACTTGTCGGTGGGGATTCAGCGGGAGTTGTGACTGCTTATTATGTAAGTCTCAGTTCATGAGAATCTTGTCTCTTTCACGAGTAGAAGCAATCCTATATGACGAGAATTTTGATTTGATGCAGATGTGCTCGGAGAACGCTGCCGGGCCGGAGAGGGATGAGCTAGACATCGAGTTCTTGGGGAACAGAACTGGGCAGCCTTACCTTATACAGACCAATGTCTACAAGAATGGAACCGGCGGCCGAGAGATGAGGCACATTCTATGGTTCGATCCCACTGAGGACTTCCACTCCTATTCCATTCTCTGGAACAACCACCAGATAGTGTAAGTTTTCATGTTTCTTTCCACCGACATATTTGATCAGATACGCACTCACAATCTTGTCGGAGAAGGCACGGACTGGAGGCCTTGACCTTACAACCCGCTCCCTTGTCCTAATGTCCTCATGATCGTATTGCCACTTGTGATGATAACAGGTTCTTCGTAGACAGAGTTCCCATTAGAGTGTTCAAGAACGCCAACTACACCAACAATTTCTTCCCGAACGAGAAGCCAATGTACTTATTCTCGAGCATATGGAACGCGGATGACTGGGCGACGAGAGGCGGCCTGGAGAAGACGGACTGGAAAAAGGAACCATTCGTGTCGTCGTACAAAGATTTCAACGTGGACGGGTGCCAATGGGAGGATCCCTACCCGGCCTGTGTATCAACCACCACTGATAATTGGTGGGATCAGTACGACGCATGGCACCTTTCAAAGGATCAGAAGACGGACTATGCTTGGGTGCAGAGGAACCTTGTTATATACGATTATTGCAAGGATACAGAGAGGTACCCTAAGTTGCCGGAGGAGTGCTGGCTAAGCCCATGGGACTAACCAATTACTACTGCCAGCTTAACATATCCATTTATTTGCTGCACATTAATTAATGTGTACAAATTGCAGAGACTGCATCGTTTTGAAATCTGTATTGATGCGTTCATTATTTATTTATTCAAATTATGTATATTTAGTTTTTTTCAAGAAAAAATATTTTGTTTTTGTAATTTTACAGTGGTGCTTGGAGACATCAACAATACCATCCCGGATTTCAATCAAGCCATGTTACTGGAGTTTAATCTACTCAAACTCAAATACCATTGAGCCCTGATCATGGTCATGGGATCGGCTTATGGTCAACCTTTTTCTGGTACTAAGGTTCGAAAATAATCTGAAAACATAAGATAAAGGAGTCGGAGTCATCCAAGGAACACTCCGATGCCCAAGTCTCAACTAATGGTCTCATATAAGGGGTCTAGCTAGATAACTTAGAGGTCAGCTTTTAGCTCCAAAAAAAGCACTTTTGAAGTGTTTGGATACCAGTTTCTGCTTCTAAAACAATTAAAACAAAAGCAGCTTTTAAGTCAAAAGCTAGACGCTTCTTGAGGGGTGCTTTTAGCAGCTTTTACTTTTTTGTAACTAAATTCAATTTTATTTTTTACTACTTTACTCTTATTATAATAATCTTAATTCAATTATTATTTTTAATTTATTTCTAAAATTGTATATTTAAAATTGATATCAGAGTTTTCAAATAATTTATATTTTAACAATAATTAAATTTACACTTTCACATATTTAATATTTTTAAATTTTTTTATATTTCATGTGTTGTATCATCTAATTATATTATTCCGTTAACATATTATTACTTGATTAATTAATAAATTAATTATTTTTTACAATCATGCAATTTTTATTATTGTGTATGAATCAATAATTATATTATTTAGTGGGAGCATTATTAAATTAAATAAATTTTTATAATATTTTTAAAAATATAAATATGAAATTCTTAAAACCCAAATAAAATTTATGATTTTTTGTGAAAAAATAATTAATAGTGACAAATAAAAAGTTAAATAATAAGCAAAAAGATACTATCTTTTTAACATAGGGACAAAACACTCTCTGTGGTTTTTTTCTCCAAATACTATGTAATTTAATTTTTATTTGCTTTTCAATTTTTTTTACAAGCATTACCCACTTTTGATTCCACTTTAACTTCTAATATTTTCTAATAAATAAATTATTTAAAAGTAAATCTTTTACAAATATTTCCTAGCAGGCAAACTTAAAAAAATTAAACAAATAATTTCAATTTATTTTTTCTCTCATATAAAAAGAAAAGAAGAAGAAAAATAACAAGAAACAAAAACTTCAAAATTCAGAAAGGAAAAGGTAACGACCACAGCAGCAAGTCGTTCGTGAAGGGTATATTAGTCAATTACTCGATTTTCTCCACCATCTAAGTAGGAGATCAGCAAGAGGTTGCAATAAGAAGAAAATATTCTCTTCCAGGCCAGGGATCTGAATTTGCTTCTCTCGTCAGCGGAAGAAGTTCGAGTGCAGAATGGTCTGTGAAAAGTGTAAGATGATTCTGCTCCTTCTCCTTTAATTTATCTTATGTGCATAGTTATGAATTATTACCTTAGGGTTTTTGCCAAATTGGGGGAATTTAATATGAATATGCATACATGATTTGTATGCACAGGTGAGAAGAAGCTTTCAAAGGTGATAGTGCCGGACAAGTGGAAGGAAGGGGCTCACAACACCACCCAAGGTGGTGGCCGTAAGATCAACGAGAACAAACTCCTATCGAAGAAACACAGGTTTCCTTTATTCCCCCCTTTTTGTTGCTAACTCTTTTCTTGATTAAACGTGGTTTCATTTGTATGTTAGCATGCCCATTCATTGCGAGACATGGAATTGGTCTTATATTTTTGCTTTTGAGAAGTTGAAAATTTTACCAAAGAAGTTCGGAACCTTGAGTTCTCTGGAGCCTTATGGCTATAGTTGTTTTTGGTTAGTAGGCCTGTACTGTTATTGGTGAAGTATGTTGATTTGCTGAAGAGAATGGAGATGTTGTTTCATATCTTAAACTTCTGATGGTAGATGCACAATAAGCAATGGCTCATTGTGAAATTCCTGTGTGTTTTTATTTGAGTGTCTTGGGGAGTTGTGCGATCACTAATATGTCATGACAATCCTCTTTTTTCATGGTCTACCTGTGTTTTTCTAGTTGTTTTGCTATCCGGAGAAGATTTCTATTGTAATTTGATCTGTGCTCTGCCTCCTGGAACAATTGCTAGCTTGATTATTCATCATTCCCTTGAATTACAAGGTGTATTTCCTTGCCAGATGGACGCCCTATGGACAAACTAAATGCATTATCTGTAAGCAGCAAGTACATCAGGATGGAAAATATTGTCACACATGTGCTTATAGTAAAGGTACTCACTTCCATTTCTTTTTGGATGAACTATAATTTGATTAGAGCATCACTGGAAGAGAGTTCTGAGGTGGTATCTATGCAGGAGTTTGTGCAATGTGCGGGAAGCAAGTACTTGACACCAAGTTTTACAAGCAAAGCAATGTATGATGTATGCTATTCTCCTTCCAATACTGGAAGAAGCCTCTGATTACTCCAAGTTTTAGTTTGTATCCTAAACTACATATAACAAGAATGAGCAGTGTTGATAGTGATCTGTAGAACATTGTGGATAATCTTACAAGTTTGTGCATGCTGGAATGCAATTTTATATGACCTTTGCAGAATATTGAGGTGTATCTTGTGCAATTATACTAATTTGACATTGTTACTAGTTTCTTTCCTGTACTGATGTCACTCAATTTATTTTTGGAGAGGTCCTGTCTTTAATGGCTTCAGTTGACTTCCTTCTTATAGTTCTACTTCATGTTGACCTCCGTCTAATTCAGACTGCAGCATTCTTGGAAATAGTATGGTAACTTGTCCCTAAAGCAATTAGGGGAATAACTTCTCATCACAATATGAAGTTTTTATGTCAACGACTTAATTGAAGTCAGTTCTTTCTTTTTTTCTTTTTTGATAATTTCATTACAATTTGTTCAGTCGGTAAGGTAGCTCTTAAGCATAGTGCAGTGAAATATATCAATTTGTATGCCCCCTTGCTGTTAGGTGTCTGCTAGGGTCCTAGAGAAAGGGCACTTTCTTGAAGAAACTCGATTTCTGGTCTTTCCTTGTCTGCTGGCATGCAACTAGTTAGAAGCATTGTGGTGTCAAAATCAGTCTTACATAGGTGATGTAAAATTTCCTAGGCCACATATTCTTGTTGTATACACTTTATGATATGATTGAGAAATGCCAGATTTCTCAGCAAAAGTCCAAATCTTCTGTGTACGATGACGAAGTAGATGCGTTGGCTGGTTTGGCAGTTGTTCTCAAAAGTTTACCCTTCTTTCTTCATTTTGTTGCATTTCCCTTCTCTACATTCATATATGCCTGAAGATGGTTGCTGGCAATTTTTTATGCTGTTTGCCATTGCTCGTTGTAGAGCTCATTGCATAGGAAATTTGTGCTTCATTCTTCCAATAGTTTGTTTGTCAAATAATTGAGCAGCATAGCAAAATAACAAATCTTGGACAGAGCAGGAGTATACTGGTGAAACTGGTATAAAGGAAGTTTTATTAATTCGATACATATGAGGGCTGTGCCCAACCATGTAACAGTGATACATAAGAATGCAGAATCAAGATACTTAATACCACTGTGATACTTAAGAATGCAGAATAATATAATATTATTCTCGCGATGTGTCTTCTACTTCCGAAAACCACTGGTAGAGTATCGAGATATCCAGTATTTCTTTATTTCCTCTGCAGTTCTTCCAGGAATTCTTCCAGCAATTAAAGACCATCTGATGTCAACAGACAAAGCTGATATGAAAGGATGAGGATTGGGATAGTGCATTTCCACATGAGAAAAGGGTGCTTTTACCTCTCACCAACCAGGTTATACATCCTAACTATCAGTGCTTCTTCATCTTCAGTGAAGTGAACCTGTGAATCTTTCATATTTCCTTCTGCAACTCAGAATACCATGTCAGGCATAGACTGAAACTAAAGGTATATTAGCTCAATTACATGGATAGATGTTCACGTAGCATGGAGTCTTGTTCCTGTTACAGTTTCCGTTTCCTAAGGTGATGCTGTGGTTTCATATGAAAGGGCACTTGAAGAAACAGGTTAACCCAAGAAACCACTGCGCAGAGTTGAAGATGAAGAAAAGAAAATAGCAGCA
>NC_026156.1:3476734-3504300 GCF_000512975.1 Sesamum indicum
ACCTTGAGAACCAGAGGAATTATCATGATGAGAAGAGTCTTCTGAGGTGGCCATGTGAAGGATGCTGCTCCCTTGCTCTATCTGTTTAAGGAGAAACTCGATCTTTGACGGTTGTAAATTTGTAATAAACTGTGGAGACCCTCCACCTATGCACTGTTATCCACTCTTTATTGTTTTTTCACGAGCTGTTGAACAGGGATTTGATTGGTCCGTCTGGGTGGAGTGTGTTAAAATTTCAAAGTGGGCATTTCCTACTTTTTTTCAGAGGTGCCTCTTGTATTTGATGTATTTTTAATTTCATTTTTATTAAAACATTTATCCAACTTTTACAACATTTGGAATCAGGGCTTCTCACATCTGGACCACATCTTGTGTTGGCCGCTCGATACAAGAGAAGACAACAGCTCTTAGTTCCGCATTACTTTAGTCCGGTTGTATTTTTACTGTGTATTGACCTTTGAAACGGACAGTGCTAAAAATATCTTACCTTTTGAAGATAAGTGGAAACTACAGTGTGCAGGTTCTGCCATTAATTGGATATGAGAAAACTTGAGCCTGTAAGTATATGGTAATAAACTTTAGGAGATAAATATCAGTTTATATTTAGTCAGAAGAGTTTTATTAGAGTAATTATTAAGTTTGATTAATGATTCACATATATATACTCCCCAAATATATAACTGAATTTATCTGCAAGTTTAGAGTTGGCTCAAATCACAGATCAAACATAGATCAAGTTTACTTAAAAAAGAAAAGTTGACTTGAAATTGTAGTTGGCATATGATCACCCTGTCCATCCAAATTGTAAGACATATTACACCCTGAAAACCATGGCTTTGTCTTTATTATATGAATAAAGGGGTAAATTTCAATGGATTTTTTAAAAATTTGTTATAATTACATCTGTCTTTTAATTGTTTGAAAAAATTATAAATATACCTTGGAATTAAGGTCCGTCTAACAACTACCCTTCATGACAATTCATTGTAGGGATATTTGTTAGACGACTGTTAATCCTAAAAAGTATTTGTAATTTTTTAAATAATTAGAAAGTATTTGTAATAATAATTAATCTCAAATGAACGTGTTGTAATTTACCTATAAATAAAATATAAATTTTCATCATCCTCCATTCCTTTTGGGATAGGATAACAGGGCACCAGATATTTCCAGAGCAGGGGGCAGTGCTTTAGACCCTGATGACAAATTTTGGTTGAATCACGGTCCTCCACTGGATAAGGAGAAGATAATGGAACTGCAACCTCCCGCTGAGCTGTCTCCTTGCAAGAAATGCAGATGGTGAGATTCTTGGACCCATTGAATCAGGACGGATGACCCCTCACAGTGATAAGTTAAATTCATTTTGAACACGAATCATCAAATGATAACATTTGTAAGAATGCAAGACCTCTCCTTTCTCTCTCTCTCTGCTAGGGGTGAGTTTGGTTCGATGTGGATGTCAAAAGCTATCTTCAAGATTTGACAAGTTTTCAACAGTATTAAGCGAGAGTGAGAGTGACAGAAACCAAAATTAACAAGCACATTATATAAAAACAAAGAAAAGAACATTTCTTGCCAACTGAATGAAAAAAAGAAAAAAACAAGTATCAACATGTGCTCAGGACCAGCAGACATTGTATGGTGACCAACTTACTGCACCAAACAAGTGCATGCTTGATGTACAACATCCAGACAAACAAGAAGAACCAGTTTATGATTAGACATAGAAAGTAGGCGAAGAGGCTTTTCTTGGAAGCCCACACAGTATATAAAGCAGCAGCCTCAACCACACCGAGTTCAACATCAGCACTGCTGCTGCTGCTGCAACTACTCAGAAACCATGAATCTTGATGTGTTCTTTCTTCACGATTCCTGCCTGAGTTATAATAAGAAAGACGAAAACATTTTTTTTCAATAAACATGCAAGAGAAAGGTGTTATTCACCTTAAGTTAACATAGCAAGAAATACCTGAACAAGGAAGGTCGATACGTTCTTCCTCTGGTCACCTTGAAGTTGTATAACCTGCAACACTCACCTAAAGTCAGGAAAAGACCGCATACACAAAGCCAGAAATTAGATGTAACAGCATAAATGAATCCTGACCTGACCCAGCTCTGGGTCCTGGACAACTGTACCATTGCAGCAAAACTCCTTCTTAAGGTCCTTGAGAATTTTGTTGTAGCTGAACTCCTTCTTCAACCCCTGGACGGTAGTCAGACTTTTCCTCCCATTACGTTGCTGTACACGGATATGCACATATTCTTTTGCCCCTGCACCGGAGTCTTCAGCTTTTGCCTCAGCAAAAGGATCTGCCAATACCAAACGATGACGAATGACTTTCAGACCAATGAATAGAGAAAGTGAACAGAGGTAGAATCGAAAGAAAAGAAAAAAAAAAGAAGAAAAAGTTTAAGTGTTGTGCCATCTAGTTGGCAAATCACGAGACTTACCAAAGGCACTAGGGATTTGGACATCAAAATCAGACATGAAATTTGGCTGGCGAGAGTTCGTGAGAGAGATCAACACTGCAAAGGAACTTCAAAGCTGAAACATACGTAAAGATGAGAACAGCTGCTTACTGAATTAACTACTTGATAAATGCGAATACTAGTCTAAGTACAATGAGAAACAATTTGCACGGATCTACCTTCGCCAAAACAATTTCAACAATTTTAGTGTATTCAACCAACAAAACCAACCCTTTGAGTGTGCATTAGTGGGTCTATCTAAGATTATAAACACAGTAACACATAATTCTGCAGACTATCATAACGTCTTCACTGCCAGTTTTGCAAAAAGAATGCACATTCTTTCATTTTTCAGAGTGGAAGAAACATTAGATACTCTGCCTTCTGCTTCAATCATGACGAGCATCCACGACCCTCAAGAAACCGATCACTACAAGCTAGACCTCTTTTCAGCAGGCTAAACACCTATCATGTTACCTAAATTGATTTTGTTCTCCAGAAGTTCGATCCTAAAAATATCTATAGTTTCTATGGAGGGGTCCAGGTTTCCATGTCTAACTTAGATTGCAGAAACGTTACTAGAAGAAACAACAAATATACATTTTTGTATTTTGAAAAAGGAAAATGAAAAGATAACAGCAGGCTGAGATCACACCTCTCACATCTACCATGGCCACCAGCCAATTACACAACACAAATGAAAATCCCCTCAACTGAAATCTTGGTGATGATGGTTATTCATGTCTGCTACCACGTTTGAGTCTACACACTCTTAAATATCATATGATGGCATCATCCAAACCTGACACAGCGACTATACCTCTACATCCTCACGTAAAATATTCACAATTCTTTGAGTTAACAAATAAGAATTTGTATCTGCAACGTGTGCAAAATCCCACCAGACACAGTACCAAAATAAACGCTGAAGTTTCCATTGTTTTCGTAAGAAAAATTGCAGAACGAGGATCATTCATATTCAAAATCGTTTCCTTTCCACTTTCACGACAGAAGTCCCAGATTAAAGAATGTCCCGTCACTCATAAATTCGAAACAAAAAACCAAATAAACTCATGATTTCCCCGTCCACAAGGACAACAGTCATGAATTTAAATCAAGAAACACAGAACAATCAGCGCCTTGCCACAATATAGAAAGTACATTAAGAAAAGAAATAATGGAAAGGAGGGTGGTAGCAGAATTACCTGATCAGATGAGGTAATTCACGTGAAAAAGTTTTAAGGCAAAGAGAAAAACTTGTCTGGGATTAATGACTATTAAGGAAAGGAGAGATAGAGGAGATTATATAAAGGGAAGGGGACAAAGACCATCAACCGCACAGATGTTTCTTTACAGTCTTGGACGTCTTTGGGCAACACGAATCTTTGAACCAAATATTATCCAACTTCTAATATTATTATATCATATGCTTTTCTTTACCTTTTTCTAGTTTCCACCACTAGATTTTTTCTTTCCGTTTTTGTAAGGAAGATCTTCCCTTTCTTTATGGGCTTTCCAATTTCAGCGACAGAATCGCATACTATATCCCCAAACACGTGGATAAGCACTCATGAAACTGATTTTTTCACTTCATACGGGTTTTTATTGTAGATCAAGAAGTCCCCCGAAATCTTTTAGTAATTGTTTTCTTTTAATAATCGATGGTATCTATTTTTAACTTTAAAAGTGTATTTAATAATTTCTTCACCGAGGAAGATAAATGATGAACAGTAGCAACAGCCCTCAACTTACAAAGTTGCCTTGAGAATAAAATCTTTCATTAATCGGTCAACATTAATGTACATAACAAAACATGCAAGTACGAGCTCCATGATATGTTACAATCAGTTTAGATAGCAACACAGAAGAATCCTGGTCATGGCATCATGCCACACTCCAGGTGAACAGAACATTAATTATGAACCTCTAATTATGCTCATCAACTATCCGGACAAGATTAAATTGGCCAGGCAGAAAATCTTCAATACGCATCTCCGGGCAGGGAAGGGTGCTAGAATTTGTGGCTCTTTTGAATGGTTTAACAGCCATGTTTGGTTGCCAGCACTTGGGGAGTCCATGAAACATTTCTGGATAGCGCTGTAACATGAAATCTGCTGTAAATCAGGACTCTTGACTGGCATACAGCTTTACCTGCCTGGGCCAAACTTGACCGTACACATCCTTCTCTGAATAACGTCGGTCCCAGGACCAGGGTACATCTGCAACATGGTTTTTATCAGAGACGGGAAAGTAGTAAATTATAAAACAAAATGAAATGAACTTCAACAGCTTCAGAAAGCAGGACTACCTCCAGGGGAGTATGGTCTTGGAGGAAGTTCGTAGGGCACGGGTAATTTAATAACTTCACTAAGTTCTTCATTTTGGTTTTCATTCCAAGCTAACGTGACAAGTTTCAGTTTTTTCGCCTCGGAACTTCTCGACGCTGTCAATTTATCCTGAAAACCAAAATACAATCAGCACCTTCAGCAGTAGGTCAGACAATGAAGCTGCTACATTTAACCAGAGAATAAGAGGTTTCAAAATATAACCTCTGAGATATGCCCATCATCTGTACAAGAAAAGGCACACCCATGTTTCCTGGAGAAAGGCAAAAAGAGCACTCCAAGCTGTGATGATTGACAGAAGCACAACAGAAGGTCAGTCTTGTGCCAGACAAGGATGAAGTACTTGGAATTTACACAAATTTATGAATTAGCAAAATCATGCAAAGATCAAGCTAGCTATTACAAAATCAGGGACTGCAATAATACTTCAACATGACCAAGAACATTGCTTTTGACCATCTAATGACTTCTTCAAAAATATCTGACCAATCTTCCATGTGATAAAATACCTCGTACGAACGGATCATTAACTGAGAATTGTTTTTCTGGAGAGCTCCCCAGGCAGCTTTGCTAAGGTTTGCAGAGGTAAGTAGTAGCCATCTGTTCAACAAAACAGCAGCAGAGTTTTGAACAGAAATGCGAGATGATGCAAGGTTAGCCAAAAAAAAAAAAATCAATTTAAATGTGGCATATGGTATGGACTCTTACGCGAGGTTTTGTCCATTGTAGCGTGTGAATGTCTTTATATGAGGCATTGCACGACTGGAACAATACAAAAACACAAGCGTAATCACCAATTCAATGTATAAAGAGAAATTGGACAGCTAAATCTTTCCAACTCTACACGGGGATAATGATATCCAATTGCATATCGATATATACCAGCGACCTGTGTGGCTTGCCTTCCATTTTGCCCAATACTTCTTTAGGAACTCTTTCTCAACATTCTTTAATGGACTTGGAATGGCATTCCCAGCCGCATAACCCTTCAGAATCAGGCAAGACATATGAAAAGCATCATTTAGTAACCAGAGGTAAAATACAGTGAGGCTTAGATATTAAATTTCTGAGTATTACGCATTAGTAAATAGCCAAAGGTAAAGCTAGACAAGCAACGGGCAACTACTGCAAATAAATGATAAAGCTTCCATATCGATCTATTATTGAAAAATCCAATCATCAGAAAGCATGAGCAGCACTGATTTTCCTATCCCCAACCATCATGGCAAGGAAGTGCATAAAATTGATGGTGAAGATTGGTTCATAAAAACAGGTAAAGAAAGTAAAATGTCATAATTCCCATAATACTGCTGAATTTGTCTTGAGGAAATCAAGGAAAGTATTTTTCTTTAGTTGGATGTCTTAAGTTGTACCTTATATCTCATTACTATTTCATGATATTCAATAACACACGAACTTTTTATGATTATTTCTAATTTTGTTAGAACAAAATAGATATGGAAATTGGTTTTCACCAGTTTACCTTTTATTTTTTCACTTTCACTCAACAAATTCTAGATCTAGATAGTGCATTACAGATAGGATATGCTTGCAGTACCTCCAAGGAACATCTGACATCTTCCACAGATGGCCATATTATCAAGGGCTTCCCAGGACCCAAAGGACTTTTGTCTTCTGTCATGTCATTATGCTAGCTCAGCCATCCATTTCTCATCCAAAGAACCAAGTGAAGAAAACTGCAGTAGGGCAAGAACAGAATAAGAAGAAAGCTGGAATTGGCATCATTTGCATGGAAACCTTCTCCTGTGCGGCATAAAGTAAAAGTTGAGTGAATTACATACAGCATGACAGAATTTATTTCTTGTCAAGAATTTAATACAACATTTTGTGATTGAAAGATCACATGCACCTAAGCCAAATATGAGGAAGTAAGATTCACTATTTTACAACTTGTATATGTCTATCAGCTGCATATTTCAATGAGATTCATATGACGTGAACAGAATGGTCGGGTTGGATAGCTTAGTAGCTCATAACTCAATAAGAGTTCACATTTCAATAAATCTAATACATCAAACCATATGTTAGCTGCATAATCTAATACAGCAAACCATAAAAGTTCAAAGCAACATGAGTTTCCAAAACATGCAGGAGGCCAAATTATTACCTGATAAACAAGAGGAGACTTCTCAAACTGCTTGTCAAAGGTACACTCCTCCAGAACAGTTCGTAACTTCATATGTCCCCATTTCCTTAAACTGGAGCCTGAATGATATCCAGGGACAGATGCAATGAGTCTGACCTGAGCAGTCAAATTACTTCAGAGTTCCGTATCACTGCTGGGATATAACTTTATAATAAAAAATACCAACAAAAAGAAAAGACAAATCAAGATTTGGTGAAGACAATATTCAAAATATCAATGATTAGCTTATTTACGAATTGTTTATATCAGAATTACAAAAATGATTGGAACATGGTCAGGATTATGAGTCACAAGTCACATATTCACTTTCCTCAAGACTGAAAATAGATCTTCATCAAGTGAAGTCCAGGACCCAAGCAAGATAAGCTTAAACAAGAAGTTTGGCCTATACAAAGCATCATGAAACAATATGAAACACTTAACATAATTTGATATATGATTCCACTAAATGGAAACAGAGTCATGGACAAAAAACTGGAACATGCATCACACTAGAATCCCAATATATCCAACCAATTGCAATGTAAACATTCAATTCAAGGCATATAGTGCTTCTTTTTCCTTTTTGTTTGGGTATGAACTGTATGATATAAGCAATCAATTCCAAAATTACCACACTTGGATACCATGGTTGCAAGTGGAACTAAAGGAGGACTGTCTATGGCAAGAGCATAAAACGAAATACACTAGCAGCAGAGGCACACACGATGCATGTGTGAACCGCACTATATACAGAGGAGTGTCTATTGCAAGAGCATAAAACAATATATCTAACAGATTCAAGCATCCAAAAGAAGATGATCAATGGCCTAAGAGCTCAAACCCCACCCTTGTGGAATATTCAAACACCACTATTACCTGAACTAAATGGATAAACAGAATTAATCAATTACCAAGGAAGAGCTGTAATCAAATTTCTTGAAGAAATTGGGATTTATACTGAAGCTGCCAAGAGGTGGTAGGTTAGCGTTGAATTCAGGCCACTGCAAGCAAAAAAATGAATTACAATGAATTCACACAAAGTTTCATTAGGGCAGAAGTTCCTTAGGACCAAATTATTCTACAAGTTCAGAAAATCTAAAAGCAGAACACATTAGCCCAGAAAACTTCAAGATCCCAACAGCTATAGAAACTAATTCAGAATCAGAAATGTCTACCATAGGATGCCTACTGCAGGTAAGATTCATAAAATTCAAAAGAAAACAAAAATCACTATCAAAATAGGCTTTGCATCTGGAAAACAAGAGCTGCCTCGTAATATCTTAAGCACACATTACCTTTACATACGATAAAATGTTTAGTGATATTTCAACCAATATACTGGAATATTGTTCATTTTATTTAAGTTCAGAAAAGATTTTTGAAGTGGCTGACAGGCACTACGAAATTGAATGACAACTTGATAGAATACAACGCACCATCTGACAGGCTTAAAAACTAGTTTCAATGAAGAAGTAAAACCAAAGAAGTGAGTAGAAACCAATTCTCAACAAACAATTATTATGTCAAAATGGAAATTCTGGAGTTTAATGAATCATTAGGTCAAACATAGGTGGAACACCTTAATCAGCTTCTTGTGAATTATCATATTTTCACATATAACAGTAGCAACTGAATACTCAATATGGTAGTACCTTCAGTGCACCCAGATACTCAATTAGGTCATTTCCAAATCCATGTCCATTACTAGTACTATTATGATCTTTCCATGGAAAATCTTGCATCCACAAACCCTGGGTTTTGTTGTTCCAGTCCACGTATATCAAGTTAGCTGTGTGTATAATGACTCGCAAGCCTCGAGGATAGACAAGAAGCATGGCTTTTGAATGGTGTGTTCCGTATGAGATGGGCAACGGAGGCTTGTGGAGAATCCAGTTAGAAGGCTTGTTTCTCTAAAAAAAGTCAAACGAAATTGAATCACATGCAACAACCTTCAATATCAAGATTTTTAAGTTAGATATTGGCCAACCTTCATATACTCGAGCGTACCATCACCTTCACCATGAATAACTAGGACATGAGGGACTCTTCTAAGAATCGGACATGCTACATGAAATTGGAACCAAGCTAGTCAGCATAGGATAGATGTTACAACAGTGTCGAAAAAAGTGAACGGACCAAGGAATGACAAAGTTCCTTCTACTGATAAAGTATTGTCTAAAACTGTTACAAAAAGTTGAATGCACATAAGAAAACTCACCAGAGAGTAGCCAATCAGTGTCGACCATGTAATTTGATAGGATAGCTATAAGCACATCTCCCTACAACACAAAAACTTGACTATGCATCAAGATACGGATGAAAACAGGAGAATCTCAGAATAATCCAAGCTTCATCAGTTGAGGATAAATAAACCCAACACAACTGTAGACCTAAAACATATTCTAACTAGAAACACCTCACTATTGACCCTGCAGGTACACAACTCTTACCTGAATCACATCACTGATGGAAACAGCATTTGTGTTTGCCCACTCTGGCAACTCTTTCACTCGCAATAGTCTAAAGGTTGAGGGCAACTTATCTTTAGAAATTTGAAATTGTCGTATGCCCTCTGAGGAAGTGTTTGTCCCATTATAATCACCCAGCACATCCTGCATAGCAGGATCATAAAATAGCTGAAAAGAACTCTTTCCAATGCAAGTAATTTAAATAACACACAAATAAAAATCAGTACATTTGAACTTCTAAGAACCTCCTCTTCCTCTGGAATTTTTTGCGTTCTCTTCCTACTAAGAGCCAGGTCTTTGCCCTTGCTACTTTCTTCATTCAAAGGCCTTTTCTCTCTAGAACTGAACTTTTCAACTTTGTTATTTGTGACAGGCACATACTTGAAAAAGTAATGCCCAGGTATCAGCTCAATAACATCACCAGTTTGAATTTTCCATTTTTCACCAGACAAAAGCTTCTTTCTCTCATCTTTGGACCTTAAGACAACCGGGTTTGTTCCTTCCTACATCTCAATGCTCAAAGTATCAAAAATTTCGAGAAAGAAAGAAAAGAATAACAAGTCATGCATGCGCAGAAAAGCATACAAAAGAAACAAAACTACAAAAAGAAAAAGTTATGCAAATTAAGAGAAGGTATTGAATATCAACACCCAATAACTTAGACATCTATAGTAGAACATCAGTACGACGTAAACTACCCTATAGCCTCGCCCTTTACCACTCAAAAAGGACTTAGAAAAAAAAAAAAAAACCATTCACGCTCACAGACATGCACAGCGAAAGAGAAACGCATACAACGACGATATCTGCAGAGCCATCACCGAAGGCATTAACGGCGAGATGTCTCCGGCTGAGGCGCTTGTCAGTGGCGGGAATGCAGTCGCGGCCGACATAAGTGATGCCACGGAAGATTGGTATCTTGGGAACTGAAGATTTATTTTCTTCCTCCAAATTACGATTCAAAGGCACCAAGAACCCAATCTTGGAACAAGAGAGATGAGAGAATCGAAAGTATTAGTTTTAGGCGACAAAGTTTGACAAAATAATATACCAAGAAAACACAAGAAACGAAGAAACAATTCACAAAATATCAAGAAACGAAGAAAAAAATCCTCATAACAGTATCAAGAAAACGCAAGAAACGAAGAAACAAGTTTCAAAGAATATCAAGAAAACATAAAAGAACGAAGAAACAGTTATTTTCGTACCGGCGGAGCGGTGGCCATAGTTGCTTCCGAAGTTGAGAGTCTCGACCAAGGGCATGCAGATGAAACGTATAAATAACAACAAGAAGAAAGTGAAAAAAGCCCGAAAGAGAAATCGGGTTTTGGTGGGGTTTTGGAAAAGGTTTTCTTATTTGGGTTTGAACTTTGAGGTGAAGAGGAAATGGGAGAGTGAAAGTACTGAGGGGTCAAAAGGAAAGCAAAGAGTAGAGCTTAGATGGAGACGGCTTCTGGCCGCAAGACCCCAACATTTATACGCATATTATTGTTATTTATGACAAGTTTCATACATTCATATTTTGGAGGTAAAAATCAATAAACGGCGGATAAGAAATAATTCGGAGATTTGGAGATCTTCTGCCAAAACAAAAAGCCAGGAAACGCAAAAAGAAAGAGACTAGGAAATCGCAGACGGCGTCGGCAGTGAGAGAGAAACGAGAACGAACGTGCTATTATTCTACAAATTGGTCTTCTTTTGATGCACGAATTAGTCTTTTTCCTTTAAGACATTCATTTCAGGTAAAGAATCACGTAGTTCTTTTTAGTAGTTGATCAGCGTTAGTGAAAGTGATACCATACGATGGGAGTAGAGTGACATCATTCTGTTTCAGTTAAGTTTAGTAATTTTTAAACACTAATTTAGGATATTAATTAAAAACAAGATAAGCAGGGTATGAGAAATTACTGGCTATCATGCTAGGTAAGAAGCATAAAGAATGGGGCAAATATACATTCAACACTAAATAGCCACGGAGTTCCGAGGGGGGGGCGGCGGTGGTGAACATCGTACCAGACAATAAGACAAGTAAATTATCATTAATTTCGTGTATATCAGTGTCCTTGGTTTACCATGGTCTCCCTAGCAATGTATTTGATAGTTGATTCTACAAAATGTTCAATAACTAGCATATTGGCATCCATGCCCAAGTGAGCTTCCACCGCAAACTTCTTTAGTCCATTATATGAAAAGGGATCCGCCCATTTTTTCAGTATACGAGTGTGATCGGACTTTTGTTATCTATCAAAGTATTCTACCCTTAAATCTCTCATCAATATATAAAAAAGAATGGAATTCATTGGTGGAGGTAAGGTTATAATAAATCTTCTATCTTCTGCGTTTTGATTCTTTCCGCATTTCAGCTAGGTAGCTCTCCAAGTTGGGCTTTTCCCATAAACGTCTTTGAACAAGATCTTCCTTTGTCAATTGATCTGACAGTCACCAAACTGGAGTTAGTTGAAGAAAATCTTGTAAGTACTATGAAGTAAAAGAAATCTCGCACGACAAGATCACTGGTGGATGGTGCAAAAACAGTTGAGACATAACATGTCAATGTGTCAAAGTTCTTCCATTCTGGGTTCATTAGATACCCAAAACAATTCCCAGAACCTGACAGCCATAAGATGTCCAAATACGGAAGGCTAAATGAACAAGTCGAACATGTGTCTGCATATGCAGAAAGCAGAGCAAGTATCATGAACCAAACATTGGCTAAGATACTACACATGATAGACGGTGATCAATTTTGCTGTAAATTGATAAATAACCAGGAAAAAAAAAGGCCAAAATGACAGCACCAGTAATTAATAATAACAGCAAGATGACTGTGGACAAGTTATCATTACCTACGTGTCTCCATGAATCAGAAGGTACCCCCAGAGATCGTCTTGTCAGATACGAGGCATCTTCCCAAGAATATGGTGCTTGCTTCACCTGGTACCTCCAGAACCAACACCCATACCATAATAACAGCTGTAGAGGAAACCAAATGAGAAATTAGTTGCTCTTGCTTTCTAGATATGCTTTAGGTCAACTCTCATGAAGGGCAGCACAACAAAATGTTGAGAGCTGCCAGTAAAACTATTAGCTTTCTCATATATCTGGTCAAAATAGGGAAAAATAACCTTTCCCAAGGTGTAAGGCAGTAAAATGAAACGAACACCAATAAGTTCCCAAACAGATGGCTTTTCGGCTCCCTTTATCTGCAGTTCAAGTTCCTCGCTCAGCTCTTCCTCCATCTTCCTACCAAAAGTAAAACTCCAATAGTTTAAAATTGGAATACTAGCTGCCAAATAAGCTTTAACAGCCATAGAATAATCCTCAGATGAGAAAAAGAAGAAAAGCATGCATTTTGAGCTAAATAAAGAAAAAACACTAGGACTTATAACTTAGTGAACAACATCGTAAGGCATACTTGTTTATCTGCTTGTTACCCTTCTTCTTATTTGTTACTCCTCCAGTGCGTTCAAGTTCCATCGCTTTAAGCTTATTTTTATAAGCTGGCGTCTTCTTCACCATATCAACGGCCTACAGTGGAGAACCAGATCAGCACCAGATTGTGTAACGAGTGAGGTTCCAATTTTCCAAGCTTTAATAAATATTTGAATCTATACATACACTATTTTAACTCTCTGGTAGATATAGCAGTTGTTCTCGTTAAAACTAGAAAGGTGATTCAATGAAAATCAGAACTCCATTTAGAACAAACAGAAATTTACATCTGATAGAACATAGTTGCTTTTGATGTTTAGATGATTCTGAAAGGACAGAATAACTACCTGACCAGGAATGCATGTATTTATGGCTTAGGATGGAAATTGTCATAGGTATATTTCTTGGTGTCAGATAAGAGAACTGAAATCTTGTGATCTGTGTCTGATGAGAGCACTGGAATATTTTGAAAATCAAAAGATTTTTCGACTAGCTTCCTAAGTTTAGCGAATAGCAACTTCTCAATTCTTAAGAAATTTTCTTAAATCAAAGATCCTTTGTTCCCACTTAAGCTAAGGGCTAATAGTAAAAGGGCAATGTGCAAGAGCTAAATCTCAATAATACAAATGCCAACACATTAACACTCCGCAGTATTTGCATGTTAACACTCTTATCTCCAAATAATAGAGAATGGTGGAAAGCTGTCCTAACTCAAGCCAACAATACATGCCCTAAGATTTTGTCAAACCCAATTATAATGTCTCAATGCTGTGGAAAGTGGAGCAAAAGGAATTTGAGGAAAACTTACGCTGCATCAAAGAATAAAAAGAGGAGGAATTTGGAACTCAGTGCATGATTGTCATGTTTCATACCATATTTAATAATCATTATTCCATTAAATCAGTACTAAATGATGTCTTCATTAAGTTGTATATAACATCTCTTCTTTACCTGCTTATACCTTGTCCACTGGTTTAGGTACTGAAATCCTGAGAGCACCAAAAGAAGACCCACAAGTACAGCACGAGTATCCTGGATAAACGAAATAGTTAACATCCAATAGCAACATATGTGCATTATTATAGACTTAAATAGGTTTGAGTTAACAATAACATTCTCAAGCTGGAATACGAGAAGAGAGACAAAATTCGCCAGAAAATGAAAATATCTTACTGTCTTATGGCCATAGTAAGCATGGTAGTACCGTGCTGTGTTATAGAAGACCTAATAAAGGAGTAAATAAAGTTTAGTACTGATGAATACAAAATCTAAAATAGAATAAATCAAAAGGATTGGGTGCTCTGGATGATGAAAATGTCAATGGACATCTTAAAGCATGTATTTCTGAAGATATCTTCAGCAGTCAGTGCATATAGTTTCAGTTTGTTAGTGTTGCATGACTCTTTGTGTAGGCTAGTGGGTATGGATACGGGAGGCACACATCCTACCAATGTATTGGACTAGGGTGCCAATGTCAATTTCCTTGATAAATAATTTCTCAGCATATATCATTGAACTCTGTGCTGGTGATTCAGTGAGATTCAACACCCCTTTCTCATCATAAAGAACTCTTTCAAGTAGTCGCTGTTATTCATCCATCAAAGGCTGGGACACCACCTTTCATAGACTGTGACATTGACATACCCTAAGGTCACCTACTCAATAAATATGACTTGATGATGAAACCAACTTCAGAGTGTATGCACACTGTTCATACAAACTACAATCACATAAAACATTTTGCATTTATTTTACCAACAGAATAAATTTCCATAAAACAAACCTCTTCCGGATGTGCAATTGCATAATCATACTGCTCCCTTGTGGCTTCATCTTTCAGAATCTGGAAATGGAACAAATGTTAGCCCATGGAAACGAAACAGTTTTCATCGCCCAACAACAATACCGCAGGAAAACCAATATAATAGAAACAGTCTTATATCCTGAAAGATTCTTTAATAGTGAACTCGATTAAAATCCCAAAAACAATATAATTTTGCATCAACATTCATTCTTTAAAAGTTCATCATCAATGGAAATATATCAATCAAAATAGTTTCACATTCATGAAAAAGCAACAACATATGCCCTGGACTAAAAAATGATGCCACACAACGACCGCCTACATACGTACAAATAATATATCCAGATATCCATAATTTTATCAATAAGTTTCAAATTGCATTCAACTGAATCCATTCCGACCGAAAAATCAGAGAACAAGTAATTACCTCATAAGCATTCGCAATTTTCACAAACTTCTTCTTCGATTCTGGATCGGGATTTTTATCCGGATGACTACAAGATAACAAAAGATAATATACATGCAGTAAGAATTGAACGAACTCTGAAAAAAACAAACCATAGATTAAATCACAAGTGACTCACTGTTTGAGAGAGAGCTTGTAGTATGCTTTCTTGATCTCGGAGGCATTGGCATTTTGAGAGACCCTAGAGATTACATTTGAAGACCAGTTTAATGTATCTGGAAATCAATTTAGTGCCGAAACAAGTAAAAATGACGGACAAGAAGAGAGGGAGGGCGGAGCAAGGTTTACCAACCCTAGGAGATCGTAACAGTCGTCCTCGTCACAGTAGATCGAGATGGAAGGTTGAATGAGGAGGAAGAGCAGGAGTAGTAGTGTGGGTACGCACCAGCGGATCGAAGCTGATGCCTCCATTAGCACGTAATCAGTTGAAGGATCGGCACCCACCGAGAATCGGGAATTCGGAATTGTTGTTTATGTCGGCGGAACCAGAGGGAGAAGTACTCAAGTCTGAGAAATTACCATTTTGACCTCCGCGATACAGTAACGCTTCTCTTTCTTCCTCTTGTTATGGTTAAATAACTATTTAATTTAGCCTTACCACATTTTTCCCATTTAAATCTTATCACGTTAAATATTTTTCATTTATTTATATGAATTTTCTTAAAAATATATTGTCGATGATGAGCATATGATTCCAAACCTCTATTTTGTATCCATTTATTTTCGGGACACCTGCATTTTTTAGTTAATTTCTGATACAAGGTAATTTCTTTTCTTTTTTTTTTTAATTCGTTACAGATAAAATATGATTTTATAAAATTAAACTAAAAAAAAGAAAAAAGAAAAAAGAGAAGAGTTTGGCCTCCGAAAGGACAGGCGTGCTGGCTGTGGGCAAAGCACATGCGTGCCCCAAGTTTTCGTCCTCTTAACTTTTTTCTGATTCAGAGCAATAAGACACGTGAGAGTTGGGGCTCCGCACAATGATGTTTAGTATTTTCCTACGTTAGTCGCGTGTCTCCATACTAACAAATTATTATTGAATTAAATTAATTACAAAATATGTGTTCTGTCTTATTATTATTTTAAAATTACAATTAGTTATAGGTCACAAAAATATTACACTATTATATAATTAGTTAAGATCTGATCAAATTTAATTTAAATTAAAATTTTCTATACATATGGAAATGCGGACGTGAACGAAGATGGTAATGGTATAGTATATATATATATATATATATATATATATATGCCTGGTGGGGTCCCCTGTGTTCACCATGGGTCAGTGAGTGGGATAAGTTGAAAGTTGAAGTGGGTAAGAGTTGGAGGAAACAGGATGGAACAGAGCTTGAAAAGTTAGTGCATTGGGATATTGTGACGGGACTTGAGACAAGTTTGTGCCAATCAATTTAATCACTATTATCTTCATTGCGCAAATGACTTGACCGCATCATGTTTCTTTAATTTGCATAATGTTTCAGAAAATATTGATTTTATTATATACAAAATTTAAATTATGTTTATTATATAAATTAGCACAATTATTATATTTCACCAAAATATATATATTATATAGTAAATGGAATTGACGAAGAGATTTCGAGTTTAAATGAAAGTTCAATTCTAGTAAACTAGCTAGCTAGTAGATATAATTAATTAATGATGTTGTTTAACAATTAAGTAGCACAAGTACGTAATTAGTATATATGACGATTTATCATTAGTAGTACGCACTGCAATAAACGCAATTAGGGTTTGAGCAAGGGTAGGGTTTCCCGACTAGTGTGTGCTTCCTTTATTTTTTCTCTTTAACTATATATCTCTCCTTCTGAACATTTCCGAATACTATTTATACAAATTAACTCCCCAAAAATGATCGATGTGAATCGCCTGGTGTTACATGTTGATGACAAACATGATTTTTCATGTTTAATTTTGTCGTGGAATCTAGGAAAAAAGTTTATCGTAATGATGAGGACCACCTTAATTATAGGTACAGTCCAATGCAAATTTGACTTGTATGTCCCACATGCACAAATTTTCATCAAACTTGCACCACATAAATGCAGGATCAAAAGCCCAAGACAGAATCTAATTAGCAACATATATACTTTTGATGCATGGAAGTATTCTGTATTGATTGTAAATAAGGAGTTTAAGTGGTTTATAGTTAATTTTAATGCCTTATCTCTCTAGTGAAGTATTTTTTTTAAAAGAAAATCATGAGACTCATACGAAATCAAAATAGACATTAGTTCAAGCAACGGACAATAATCGAGTCGCAAGCCTCTGTCAAATAAGAAATTCTTGAGATCATTACATATGTTTAATATTGTTCATTAAGCTAGGACAGAATTTTGCAATTGATCAAAACAACCGTCAGATTAAAATTATGTGGTTAATTATATGTTGATGTCAAAGGACAAGGATTAACATGTTTGTCTGCGGACAATGCCATACATGACATGACCAGCTTATCGTGTCCCGGGGCTTGAATTCCAAGTACAATTGTCTGAAACTGTGTTTACTGTTGGCGACAACTATGTAAGATGGTGAAAGACTGTCCTACGTACTATTGTTCAATCATGTTTCTTCTAGAGTACTGATATGTACCTAATCAACTCTCTCCCTCACAACTCCATTGTTAATTAGGTATGTAATCTCAGCTTTACTGCCCAACAAAACACAAGATTCGCACCGTTTTACAGTAAGTGCGAGCGCTCAATTCATAAATTTTGTTCCTTTCACAGATTTCATTACCACTCGACGTTTGTCTGTTGCAAAATTAAGTTGAGCAGGTTTTAAAATGCCTCACACGGGTTCTGACGCTGTGCCCATATTAAGGTAGCTAGACCTCGTCTTCGGATTCATCAAGGGTGTGCAAACGGAGAGAGATTATTACGAACAGCGTTTAGCAAGAAACGTAGGAAAACATGTTTGTTTTTATCATGTTCTTCTTGTCATGTTAATTTCGGGCAACCGTAGTGTCATGAAATCTCAACTTTCCAGGCTAATTCAAGTATTAGTTTCTCCAGGTTGTCCATTTCCATATCTGATACTAATCAAGTTTTTCACGTTTCTTTTTTCCTGATTTATTAACCTCTTGAAACACTACCATTTCTGGTTCTAATTTAATTTATCCAGCTCACCCCAGACAAGGCCAAACCTTAATTAGTGTACAAGGCTATAAGAAAGGATAAAGGCAGCTGGAAGCATGTATAATTGAATTACAATATTGTCATAACTACTTGCTCTTTCAGGCCGTAAGAATGGGAGAATCAGCCGATCCACCATTTGAGACAACTTACAAGAATCTCTTCAGCAACTCGCCTGACAGTACACTGCAAAAAGATTCCAGGCAGGAGCTTGTGGAGGAAAGCGAGCTGCCGTTAGTTGATCTGAACCAGTTAAACCTTGGAGATCTCCAGAGGCAGGCATGTCAGAAGCTGATCGCTCGAGCTTCACAGGAATGGGGTTTCTTCCAGGTTATAAATCATGGGATTTCACGAGATATATTGGAGACAATGAGGGCGGAACAAGTGAAGCTGTTGAAGAAGCCGTTCCTTGATAAGACAAACTACAAAGATTTAAACTTCTCGGCTGGAAGTTACCGGTGGGGGACGCCTTCAGCTACTTGCCTGGAGCAGCTCTCCTGGTCAGAAGCCTTTCACGTATCCTTAAGTGATGTTTTGGGTTCAGGTGGCCTTAACAGCCTCAGGTAATAATCAATATTTATATGTTTACGTAAATTATAAACTTTAACTAATTAATGGGATTGTCTTCGTTATTAAATTTTTATAAGAACTAACGGCTGAAATGATGGCTTAATTTGGGATTTATCAATAGAATCAGCACAGCATGAGATAGATGTAATTATTAAGAAATGATTTAGGGTAGAGTGTGTATAATTAGTGTGGAAAATTCTATATTAAATTAGGTTTGATCGAATTCAATCAATTATAAGTTAAGTGTAATATATTTTTTATGTGATTAGTTACTTTTTCTAAATCACATGACACATGTATTATATTTTTATATAATTTATATTTGGCAAACCCAATTTGTAATATGATTTTCCATCCGTTAGTTCCACATCGAGAACTTTGCATGTGAGAGTGGGAAAATATATGTGTTGACAGCAAATATAATATATTTATTATGTAATTAAGAATCCTTAAATTTTTTGGACCCTAACTTTTACTTTAAATATTGATATAGAAGGAGGGAGTTACCATAAGAATAGAGTAGTGTTGAAGTTTGTTATTATATTTTGGTTCTTGAATTCGGCGAAATCGCATGCATTTTTAGTTCTACAATTTATGACTTGACATTCTTGGAACATCTAAATATTAAGGTGGCAATTTTATTTCATATTTGTAAATTTTGTGCAACTTCGGTATATTGTTCATCGAAATATAATTACACAAAATTAAAATATAATGGAGTAATTTTCAGTACTTAGTATGAACCAAAAATATAATGATGAAGTAGCATTTTTCAATACAACATGCCCCAAACATGCAAATTTCAAGGGAAATGTAGTAACTTTTGTACCTCGATATTTGAATGTTGTAAGAATGTTCATCTTCAAAATTGTATAGGACCAACAAAAATATAGTTTTGCCTCTTAATTTTGGTGAAGAATATTAAAAAAAAAAAAAAGTAAAAAGATCAAAGGACAAATTAATTAAACCATGCACAAGCTAATGTCATTTGAAGTATGTTTCTAATCAATTGATGTTTTTTCTGGATAAAATCTGTAAACTAAACACCACATATACAAGAGTGCCTTTAAATTGAAGGATATTTCAAAGTTTCAAATGTGTTCATCGTAAATTTTGTACGAATAGATAGGAATCTTTTGATTACATGCATGGTACACTTGACATGTACTGAGTCCGTTCAGGTTCATTCAAAAATGTGTGATGTGAGAACGGTCGGCCGAGACATGCCAAGAGGGCATTGCTACCTAGCTCTTCTTATACATACCTAACTCCTAGACATTTTAAGTACTTACGTTGTACCACACCTACCTGCATGTTCCCTTTCAGTTTTATTAAGACATAATAAGCTGCAGATACATCCATCCTCAGTAAAAAAAACTCAACCCTTGAATCTTTCTAATTAGTGATCGATCCTTAATGTGTCCTAACTCTATATTGTGTTAATCATTAATAGCTCAACGATGGGGCAATTCGCGACAATGGTGTCCGAACTAGCACAAATGTTAGCAGACATATTAGCCGAGGAAATGGGTAATAAGACATGTTTTTTCAAAGAAACATGTCTGCCCACCACATGCTACCTCCTGTTGAACCGATATCCTCCATGTCCATTATACCCTCAGATGTCTGGAATAACTCCCCATACCGACAGCGATTTCCTCACAATACTACACCAAGACAACATTGGAGGACTGCAACTAGTGAAAGATGGAAGGTGGATTGCTGTTAAGCCCAATCCCCAGGCCCTCATCATCAACATCGGAGATTTATTTCAGGTACATGTATACCTATATATATATATGTAACATATAATATGGATTCAAAATGATGATATAATTAATATATTTAGACACAATAATTAAGTAACATTGATGAAATTGCACGCAGGCTTGGAGCAATAATGTGTACAAAAGTGTGGAACATCGGGTTGTGGCAAATCCGAGAAAGGAGAGGTTTTCGACTGCTTTCTTCTTCTGTCCGTCTTATGACACAGTCATAAGGTGGAGAGGGGTTGAACCTGGTTTTTATACAAGCTTTAGCTTCGGGGAGTACAGAGAACAGGTGCAACAGGATGTTGACATTTTCGGCTACAAAATAGGACTTTCCAGGTTCCTAGCTTAAAACAGACAAGCCTTTCTCTTTGCAGACAGGGCCTGGAATTTGAAATGGTAGGGAGACCAGTTAAGATAGAACTATCCTCGGCCGGAATTAATAAATTAAATTTCAAATAATTTGTCAACTTAATTTAACTATATTTAAGTTGCATCATATGTACTCAAGTGAGTAAGATAAATTTATTACTCCCTTTTGTTTCCTAGTCATGATTCATGAATGAGAGCTTTAATGTTTTTCACCACAATTAAAGAGTACTACTATATATTGTAATTTGTATGCATTTTATGTACGTAATTTGTTATTCTTATGGTTGAGAGGAGTGTATAATTAATTTGTTATGTGACGAGAATATGATGAGATTTCATAAAAATAACACGTATTTGATCGAGTCACGTTTTATCTATACTATATATTATTAATATATAGTGAATTACATTAATTAAGTTAAGTGATTTTTTATTTGATTTTGTACACATATCGAGTATGCAACCAGCATTAATGCAACATAATGAATATTTGAATCTTATCTAATTTAAATAACACCTTCACTCTATTTCAAAAAGAAAATATTACTATTAAAACAAATAATTAGTTTGTTTTTATGAGTCTAAACCCTAATTTCAATTTCACATCCAAGTTCCCTTTTGTAGCAGTCCAAATATAAAGTTGGGCCCTTTTTGTGAAAAAGGCGGGCAAAGCTGGGGGCGGCATATGAGAAAAAGGGGTTAGAACAAAAAAAAAAAGCAAAAAACAAAAAGAAATTCGGAAATAAAAAAATTGATTTCTTCCTCAACCTTAACTCGTCGAACTTTCGCCGCCGGCCATCCCGGGCAACCGGAACCCAAACTAACCCTCCCTCGCCGACGTGCCGGAGTCTTATCCCACAGACGCAGGATCATAACAAGGCCGTTCGTGATCCGTGGCCAACCGGTCCTTTCGTAATAAGACCGGGAGAAATATACAATTCTGTTTCTCCGTTTCGAGTATTGTTGATGACAGCAATGCTAATGAGAGTGAGTCACTCTCTCCTCTGGGTTAATTCTGTATATATAGCATCCGGGGGAAGGGATGGACGGCGGAGTAACTCCGCCTACGTGGTGTTTGATCGTTGCAAACTCGACCCAGTTTACCCACCCTGTTTCCTGGGGTAAATTCGTTGCACCCATGTTAGTAGATGAGGCTTCTTTCTTTATTTTACGACGTCGTGATTTTGGTGCCATGTAATACAACGCAGTTTCGTGATTAGTTTCATAGGAATTCTAATTAAGTGGTGTAGGTTTGTGATTTGTGCCTAGGATACATCAAATAATCTGTAGAAGTTGGAGATGGTTTTTATGCTTTTAGGATGTGGGTAAAGGGTACTGTTCCTCTTACCCAATCTTTCTTCTATTTGATGGTGAAGTAAGTTTATTGATCATTAAATTCAATTTTAGATAAATTCCAATAAGATGGACAATAATCTGTTTGATAGTTTTGTCTATGCAGTCCTAAAATTGTATAAGGTGACAAGCTGGACAAAAGTTGAGGAAAAGCGTTTTCTCTTTAGGGAATGCTGTCCACAGCTTAATATTATTCCTGTTGCATGTTACTCAAAACATTTGACTTGGCCTTCCCTGTTAGGGTCAATGACGAAGAACCCGATTTATGGCGAGAATGTCCCAGTGATCGAGGCAAATGATGATGGGGGCCTTGCTCTGAAATCTGCATAAAACTGATATTGTTCTTGCTCTTCTATCTTCTTGACTTCACAAAGCGAAAATTGAACTGGCTTTAATTGCAGAGATTAAAGCAATTGAAGTAAAATTGTTCTGAGACTCTATCCTGACAGAAACAATAGAAGCTGAATGCCAAAGATTTGGCGCTGCTGCTAAATTGGAGAATTCTTTTCTCAAACAAGGAGATAGAGGATCCGAACAAAGAAATTCGGCCTTCCGGGGCAAAGATTGCGCCAAAGAGGTTAAACGCGTTTACAGTGTTAATTGACACGAAGCTACAGAATAAAAGTTGTGACATGATAGTGTATCATATATAATTCTTGTTCGTGACAAATGATATTAGCAGGGACTTTCAGAATAGTGTAGGAATGGGGAAGGTAATGGGCTTTACTGAACAAACTAAAACTAGTATCCGTGACTCTGGAACACAGTCAGAGAATAATTCTCCAGTCAGTGATGCTGTTGGGAGGTCATGTCAACAACCATTTTCCCCCCATTTAAGTTGCTGATTTAAATGTAAATATGCACACAGCACGCCCCTGCTCTGACATTCCATTTGCTCCCCTTTTTGAAGTATATGTAGATGCTATAAGCATAAGAAATTCCTATATTGTCTGTTGCCTACCCACATGAAAGGCACATAAAACAAAAGGGAGCAGTTGGCAGTGGGCTACCGAAAGAGCACTGATATGGATGAAAGAGGAAAAAAGCGGCAAAAGCGGGTTTCTGGCTCTCCATTGGACTTGTGCAAAGATAGACAAAACTAACATAAAAAGGTATACACATCATGTGGTTTTGATGTCTTCCACTAATATAAAAACTTGAAGATTCTCCATCTCTGTCTTAGTGCTCTCTGCTGTTGTCTTTAGTTTAAAAGATTTGCCATTGAGAAAAGTTGTCCTGTAGACGAGAAGGTCAGACTGTTATCCTAATTCTCTCTGTTCTTTTTGATTTTGCATCTTTTCACTTGCCTCTATATAACTTCTTCTTAGCAAGTTCCAAACATAATTATGTGCAGAAGTTCCTCTTGCAGATGTGGCTATTGATGATAATGGGCCGGTGGTTATCAATTGAGAGCAGTGTCATCCCCACTGAGCTTGCCAATCGATAAGGTGAAATAGATGAGTACAATAGTTCCTACACATGACCTGTGACAGATAACAACACAATTATAATTAATTAGTCAATGATGCCGAGAGGTAAAACCTTGATGAGACAACTGTCCTCTAGTATATAATTTATTAGACCACATCTCGTGGTGGTGAAACATTTCATGTCTGATCCTGAAAGTGACTGTTGCAGTATTGCCTCACCCCACTATCACAAGTAACTGAATGAGGTTAAAGTTAAACTTACAGGGTTGCAAAGAAGAGAAGTATCCTTCTCGGATCAGTAGTCCAGGTATGTGAAGACCGCCGGAAACTGAATCTTTTGCCACCACATTCGCTGCCCACAGTGCCATTTGTGAAGGAGATTTGATGGTGGAGTTGGGGGACGGTGGAGTGATCGGTGGGCCCCATCACCACTACCACTGGCTTTTCAGGCGTGCTCCCTCCATGTAAAGTAGCTGCAGTTTCCATACCAAGCAAAAGAAAAGAATATTATACATACAACACTGGGGGACAGCCTGCTATTGCTGCAAATTTCCCCTAAGCTATGCGCATGTGACGCCCAGGATAGAATGTATGGATAGAAAGTAGAAACAAAAAGGAACAACAGTCTGTAGAGAGCGGTCCATTGGAGAAGTGAGAATTCATATAGTTTTTGGGTAGACTCCACCAAATTTTATACCATCATATATAAAATTAATGCTTCTTAATTTCTGGTTTAGCTTTTGCGGTCAGTTAAATTCAGCAGACCACGGGGATAATTTAAGTATTTATTTTCCATGTTATACATCTACGTCGTGGGTTCTGACCAGGCTACCAGCTGGACTAGGACGGTGATATTAATGTATGATTTGGAGCTTTCATCTGGGTACTGGTGAGTAGTTGGTTGGATCCATGTAAATACGACGTCTTAGAGCATGTATTTTAGTATTTCATGAACTACTCAGTCTATTTGGCCATTTCATCAGGACCTGGCTCTGGTGGCTACTTCTGGCTGAAACTAATCATATATAGGACCCGTACACTAATCATGCAGTAAACCAACAGTGCAGAAACATGGGATCTCTATAACGACAGCTAGCTACACATGACTTGGCGCGACTCAATTCAGTTGTTTTGTTTAAGATACGTGGCGCCTGATCTAGCACGATTGAGGCCTCGCCTCTATATTTTTATAAGGAATAGCATAATAGCAACTTTAATATATCATTTGTATATTTTTATGAGGATTAGCATAACTGCAACTTTAATATATCATTAGCGGTGATGTCGTATCAAATCAATTATATTAAAATATTAATAAAAGATCAATTTAACTAATTCTCAGCATGTGAATGCAAAGATGGTTGACGATCGATAACGACAAGATGTTCAAATGTGGCGTAGATTGGGAGATAGAGAGGGTAGGGGACCGTATTTGGCGTGAAGCAGACCAATAGACAGTCCCCCTAGAAACAACTTGTTCGAAAGTGCATACATACATGCAAAGTGAACACAAAGACAGACCGACTTGAATGCATGACGAATCTAGGTTTTACCCTCAGTATTTCAGAATCTTTATGTCTCTTTCTCCATTAAAATTCTTTGTCAGCAATGATATGTAATAAGTGAAATTACATTCTCATTTTATATGTGTGTGTTCTTTTGTTCCTTAAATTTATTGTGAAGGAGACTAATCGCATCTGTAAGGTGGCGTGGTGTGTTGTGTAGATAGAGAAAGTGACCAATCACGATTCAGCTAAACTTGACTTCTGTAAGAATTTTTCAATACCTCTGGGTGAAGTAGCAAGGAGAGTAGTGTCTCTTTCGTTGGTGGCGATGATTTTCTTTTCTCCGCTTCTGGCGGATCCTTTTCTTGAAAGGTTTCTCTGCAACTTTTTTATTCCACAAACAACAAACTGAGTATTCACAAAAAGACTATTTATGTTTTATGAGTTAGAAATCATTTGGAAAAATTAAAGAACACGAAAAGGTACGAAAAAGCAACAACTTTGGTCTGAAAATCAGTTTTTTAAGTGGGAAAAAAACCGAACTTGAGAGAAAATAAAGTGGGACTTCCGGAATAAACTTCACATCATTATTACATCATTAAAACTCCTTCTGGAAATTGCAATAATTTATTGAATATCAAGAAGCTGACAGCACTTTCCAAGATATGAGAAAGATTGCAGGAATTAAAAAACAAAGTTCAGTAAGAGAACAGGTAAGAACGTTACGACAGACAGCCACCTATTTTTTAACAAATTAAAAATAAGAAAGAAAGAGAGAGAGAAGGAACTGACTGTAATTCTTGAATTTGCATTCATGTCTTTCTCCGTAAGATGAGAGAACCGCTCCATATCCACCACAAAGCTATCAGATTTAGCGGCTGATGGGTGGTGCTGTAATCCATTGACGTTATCAGACACGCATATTTTCAGACCAGCACCTCTCTCTCCCAATTCCCCGGATTCACAATTATTTGAGCTCATCGGATTATGATGAGAACCCATTTGCTCCTGAAGAAAAACAATTAACAAGCAAGTAGAAATAATGTAATAGGCACAGACGACTGATCATCTAAATTATATAATTAATAATGAAGGGGTTTTGTAGTTTATAATAGAAACGGCAAGTTCAATGAAACAGTATAGGGCAATAATTGTATACAGAAATATAGAAAAACCGCTTACCAGCTTTGGATTTTCAGTCATTATCATTAACCACCTCTACTTGCCAAGAAATGATGAGGATACAGAAGAGATCCAAGGCAAAGGAATTGATTGGATTGGAGTAGTTGTTCACAAGGTTGCGTATCTAATCAGGAAACCCATTTCCACTTTCCACCACCTCATCCACAAATGACAAATCCCAAAAACGAAACACACCGCTTGATTTAGTCAACTTTCATTTGCTTTCCTTTCTTGCAAGAACTCCTCTCCCGCCCGTGACTGGTAAGAAACACAAAACTTGATACGCAACAACTCCCTACGTTGTTCTTAAACCTGATCTGTAACAAGTTCAAATTAACCTCAACGCCAGAAACCACTGCTTTGTCATGTATATATCAATCCCTCAAGCTTCATGCGTAACACCATCGATGGAGTGTTGATTAATTGGAGAAGAAGGGATGAGAAATACTGGTGGGGTGGAAGGGGGGATTTCAAGGATGATTTTAGAGAGAGAGAGATAAATGGGATTGGGATTGGAGAATGAAATCATGTGGGATGTTTTTTGTGTTGGAGGGAGAGACGTGGGGAGTTTAGCAGTAAGTTGCAAGTTATATGTATATAGAGAGAGAGGGTGGGAGATAGATACACCCACGCAGATACATAGACATATACACAGACATACACACACACACTAGTTGTTACCTGTCATTATTGTAATTTGTAAGGGTGTATGATTAATTATATTAGGACACTTACTTTAAAGCTGTATGATTGTGATGAATTGGGGTCTACAGTATATAATATCATGCGGCTGTTGAGAGCCGAAGACGTACGTTCATCTTCCTCCATCATTTCAAGATCAATGAGATATCAATCATGCCAACTATTTTTTCTATAATTTTAACTCAAATCAAATTTAAATTAAGTAGTACAACAACTATAATAATATGTATTATGTGATTGATGTATAATTAAAAAAAATAACCAATCACATGACAAATATATATTGTATTTATTTTATAATTGATTTAATTGATGGATTTTTCTGCTTTCCATATCAGCAATAAATATGGTTGAGAATGGATTTCATGATTGGAGTGAATTCGTTGATTTGATAA
>NC_026156.1:3504310-3508300 GCF_000512975.1 Sesamum indicum
ATTTGGTGTGGGAGAAGGGAGTAATTTAGAGAGAGAGAGAGTGAGAGAGAATTGGTAGGTGTTGGAAGAGGGCGTAGGGAGCAATACTGGAGCAGGACCACTTCTCTCCCACGCCTCACTAGTCCGCCTCTCTGTTTATTATGTGCTGATTGTTCCCTTCCCTTCCCTTCCCTTCCCTGTCAAAATATCTTTGGAATTTATGACACTATATTATATGCTTCCAATACACATGCTCATGCCACTACTTGTCAAACGTTTGACTTTTAGTGCTAATTTTAGCACGTGCACCAAAGTCAACCTCCGGTTCCATTTCAATGAAAATGTCGAAAACTTCATAACAGTTTTTTTTTTTTTTATTGTTTGGTGCAGAAAATTAAGGTATTTAATTTCATAAAATAGTAATCGTGAGTGAAATTAAAAAAAAATAATAATATTTTGACAACTGTAGAAGGACACTGGAATCAAATCAATATGAATCTTTTTTCTTTTTTTTTTTTTAATCTCCCTCTCACATTCTCAACATTTTCTGTACTTATATGGGGGTGGGGGCAATCGGAAAATATGATGGGGGATTGTTGCACCCTGAAAATTGGGGGGGTTGATGTCTGAAGATGAGACGACAGCAGCAACCTGTGCAGTGGTAACATGGCCCATAGACAAGCCCAGTCAACTTCCTTGGGCCCAACCATATACTGCAGTCTGCAGTCGTTCCCCTATTTCAGTTCTTTTAACATATACTCATAACACATTGTTCTTGCATGTACAATAAATAATTTTTTATACGTTAAAATATCTTATTAAAAAAATAATATAAAAATAACTTTTACATTTAAAAAAAAAAGAAAAGAAAATTAAATTAAGAGTGTTATCAACACAACAAGAAATTAACATAATTTGTAGGTGGAAAGTATTTTTTATTTTTATATTAGTAGAGATGATATTGGTTCCCATTATATTTAGCTTCTATTTAATTTCTTCTCGAAATGGGAGGGCACCCAAATTATGTGTATGATGAATTTTTCTGATCCATTTTAGATATCAAATGTCAATAATTACAAACTTTTTTTTATCATAAATTAATATAACATTTTACACTATAGTTAGTACATAAGTCTGGTATAATATTTTTGTATAGAATTTTAATACACAATATATAAATATTAAAAAATAATAGCCTATATTAATTTGTAAAACAAGATTCAATATTAAAGCAATGATTAAATCCTTTTCTTGAATCCAGGGTATTTGATGACATGGGACTTTGTAATCAGGACGAAGCAATCTTAAACCAGCAGGGCAGGGCACGGCAGAATCTTCTCGAGAAAACCACCACTAAACTTCCTTCCTTCAACTTGCAAACATTCCCTCAGACATTTTCTTTTCCATCCTGCTAACCTATTATATATCAATAATCAATGGCTTCCCTCTCAACTCAGCAATTCTTTCCCATCAGCCCGCCGGAGAGAGTACCATAAATGAGGTCCGAGAATCGTATTCCTGTTCAATCCACCCCTGGAAACAGCAGGCCCGTGAAGCGGCACCACTCCGCCACTTACTACGCTCACCGCGTCAAAGAAAGTCTCACCACCAGACTCTCCAAGCTCATCTGCGCCATATTTTTAACCCTTCTTTTCCTTGTGGGCATCACCACTTTCGTTCTCTGGCTCAGTTTACGTCCCCACAGGCCCAGATTCCAGTTCCAGGAATTCTCTATCCACCCTGCATTCTCCCAAAGAAATGGATTCCTGAACCCCAAGATAATCTACAATGCCACCGCGCATAATGCTAACCAAAACATTGGTATTTACTATGATTCCATGCATTTCGATGTGTTTTATGAGGACCACAGTATAGGCGGTTCCCCGTTGTTGTTTCCGTTTTATCAGAAACCCAAAAATACTACCATCATCGCCGGACAACTGGGCGCCACCGCCCTGACGGTGAACAGGAGACAGTGGCAGAAGTTCACGGCGGACCTGGCGCGGGGCCAGGTGGTTTTCCGTCTTCAGATTACGTCAATCATTCGGTTTAAGATATCGAGTTGGGATAGCAAGCGCCATAAGTTGCGAGCGAATTGTCCGGTCGGAGTCGGACCGGACGGTTCGATATTACCAATCTACAAAGACAAGCGATGCCCGACTTACTTCACCTATAGTTCAGTGTGATCCAGATGTCTCTAATGCTTTTAAGTTCGTTTTGGGTATGTTTTTTCATTTTTTTACCACTCCGGATTTCGTCGTGCAATTTTGATTTCAACCTTCGGCATATTATTTTGTTAATAAAATGTGTACAAAATTATTTATTTTGGGCTCGTGATTTTCCCTAAGATTAATGCAAATCAAGAAATCAATTATCCGAATAGATTAGGAGAATTAATTGGTTTTAAGAAAAATAGTAAAAAAATTGTTAGCCAAGATTAATTCACAGCCAAATTATTTTTAGTAGACATTAGTTTAGCAACATTTTAGTAATCTAAAAAACACAATTAAGACTGAAACTCATCTTACAAGAAGTAGGTAATGAGATCAAAATTCTTGACAACCATAACCTAACCAGACCTTTTAAGAAGAAATTTTCACATTTCATCATAATCCAATGTTATAATATGAGTCTAATAAAATAAAGCTGAATGCAAAATGTACTGGGCCTAACGTATAAAAAATGATATTTGTGCTGAATACGTCCTAAATTCATCATCAAGGTTGTATTCTCCCCAAACGTTGATTTTCGGGACATAAATTGATCTTTATCTGCTTTTGGCATCCAGGCGGTGCTGCCTCTACAGCAAAGCGCGTTTATGAAGCTATTTTAAGCCTTTTATCCTCAGTTTTCTTTTCCAAAATTCCCCATAACAACTTTTGAACTCAAACTTTTTCTTCAACTGCTTAATTAATCAATCCTTCTGCACCAAGGAATTGTTGTCCTAGTCAGGGCACATCACTTCCTACTCAAAAACAGATCCATTACCATGTACTAGATTCTATCTACCTGTTAAAGTTGCAACCTTTTAAGTATATATTTCTAATCCTCATTGCTACATAATAATATGTCTTTCTAACTTCCACCATAAGCCCCTTCACCTTCCTCAACCTGTTTGTTATATGCAAAAGAATTCTTTCCCTGATAATTCATTGCTTCAGAAATGGCTCTCCGGAAACTTGACAGAGATCAACTCGGCATGTACTGCTGGTTCTTTTCTGTGGTCACTGTTTTGAGTATGGCTGGTGTAGTCTCATGGCTGAGTCTCACGCCCAAAAATCCAGGTTTCAGGGTTTCAGATGCACGCTTTCCTGACTCCAGGAATCATTCCATGCACCTCAATGTATCAGTTCCAAACAACTCCATAATATTTGACCTCGAGATCAGCAATCCAAACAAGCGTATGGGGATATATTACAGTGGCATCAACCTGGCATTGTTCAGCGGTGGTGGTGTTGTTGGGACAAATTCCATCCCAGCTTTCTATCAGGGATACAGGAACACTACTCTGTTCCAGATACTGATACATGCAAGTCAACAATTTTGGCAAGCTACCAATGCCGGGAAAGTGGATTTTATGGTTAGGGTGGAAACTGCTGTGAAGTTTCGGATTATCAAATGGAAGACAAAGCTGCACCAGATTTCATATGAAGAGCAATTCAGAGATGTGAATATCAGTCTAAATAGGACTGTTTCAGGAGGAAATTATGCAGAGGCAAAGCTGCAAAATGCATCAAAAGTCAGAGTCGGAGGTTGAGTTGTTCATGCAGTTAGGTGATCGCAGAGTCTACTTTTGTACATTAATTTTCTTCCTTCTTGTTTTTGGGTTTTATGTAGTATACCTGCACTAAATGCCAGAAATTTGCTGTTGAAGAGTAATATGACCAGAAATATTCATGGATGGGAAGATCATTCAGTAGGAGAATATAATCTTCACACTTGAAAAATAGTAGTTGGGTTGGGATACGGGTGTGTGTTAACCATCGAATTTTAATTTTGGGTGTTCATTCA
>NC_026156.1:3508321-3538466 GCF_000512975.1 Sesamum indicum
ATATTCCGATGTTCTTATGGTACAGGAAATAAGATGACAGCAAATGAGCAAAGAAGAAAATGAGTAACCTTTACTCTTTGTAGCTTTGAAGATAAAATCACCAACCTCTTCTATCAGTAGCCAACAACTGAGCTGACTTCTCCCCCCGTCCTCTGAATAATCTTCAAAACCTTCCCTGACATGGCACTATCAACTTATGTCCTTGGACATGGTAGGTAAGTTGGAAGCAGACTATGTCTTTTTGTGGTGCCAAAATTCCTTTGAAATTTGGCGGACACTGACGACCTGCTTTCGCCATTCATGAATAGGCATCTAAGATGACAAGAAGGAAAATTTTCTAATCACATAAACTTGCGAACATAGAAATAGTGTCCAAGAAGTAAAATGAAATTGTGAAGAGTAAACCCCACCACTCAACTCCACTAATTTACTGTACTGATAAAGAAAAATGAACTGAAGGAAGTTCTTACAGCAGGGAAGCCTCCATAATCCCCTGCTTCACTGATGTTCTTGGTCACACAGCTATTGGCAGCTAGCCTGACCTGCATCTCCATTGCCATCAACTATTTAGCATTCAGCATGACGATGTTTTCATATGATTCAGATCCATGCCAAGAGGAAGTTCCAGAAATAATACTAAGCAAATTGTCATGCCAGCATGAAGGCAAAATTTTCCAGGAAATGAACTGTATCTTTTCTTACAGGGTAAAAGTGCTCTTCAAATTGGAATTTACAACAGCCCATGGATGCAAGTAGCCAAAAAGGAAAATGGCAAAAAGGTCCACTCATGAGTATAGATGACAGCACACAAGGCCTTGGTGGGCATGTATAAAAATGAGATACGAAGGCTTAAGACAAATATTCAGATTCTACAAACATTGTAAAAATCTCTCTATATTACGACAGCACATGAAAAAGACGTACTAAATTAGATAGGCAGGAGAAGGAGTCAAGTAGAGACAACCTTTGATGCTATACAGACATGATCACGGATTGAAACTCTTCCTCCTAGTGTAACATAATCTCCTATACTGCAAAGATAGCATAGATATGTGTCAGATACTAGAGGTTTTGAAAGCTGATTACAACTAGAACTTAGAGTTCAAACAGATAATTATTATATCTAATTAAGTTTCTGATGGTAAAAACAGAAGAGAAAAAGCAGCTGGCATACGTTACTGAACCGGCAATCCCTACTTGTCCACATAACATACAACCTTTCCCTATCTCCACATTGTGACCTATCTGTAAGTGAAGCACACAAAATGAGTACATCTAAAAACTAATCAGAAAACTGCAAGAAAGTGAATCACACCTGCACCAAATTATCGATCTTGGTATGGTCCCCAACTACTGTATCTCGCCAACTACAGGGACAAAAATGTACCAGGATCATCATACAAAGGCATACTGAAGACAGATTTGCAAACGCTAAATTTGTGTTGATAGCAGCAAGCAACTAGTCAGAGTCATCATGGATTTCACCTGCCCCTGTCAATGCACGTGTTTGCACCTATTTCCACATGGTTGCCTATCCTTGCTTTCAAACTCTGGAGACAGAAAGGAAAAGTTCAATATAAACTGCAATAGAGACATAAACAACGAAAGGAAGTGTACAAACAGAAAGAAAAAGGCAAGAAAAGAAAAGGAAGAATGGAAGTTCATAAGATTATCCAGTTTATAGAAACTTTATCTTTTACGACACCCAAAATACAGATGTCAGTCAATACTATCATACACAATGAAGAATTCAAGTCAAATATCATAGGAAAATATATTTCATAACTAACTTGAGGCTTCTTCACCATAATCCCTTGTTCATCAACGAAGAAGCCAAAACCTACAAGGAAAGACAATATGGACCCCATTTTTTAGCAAATCAGCAATATATGCTTGCAGAATAACGTATTAATGAGATGTAGTGTAAGAAGATTCAAGATAACAATGAGTGTGCAAAGTCTGGTAGTGTCCAGACTTACCATCTTGACCAATGGCGACCCCATGATGAATAACACAAGAATCGCCAATTGAGCAATTGCTGAACACAACGTTGTAACTGGAGAAAAACATGTTGACTGAGTCAAAACTGGATATCAGTGGAAAAGTACACAACAATCTCTTGATACGTAAGAAGTTGGACAAGAAATCCAATGAACAAAAGGATAGACAATGAACAAGTGCCTTAGTTTCAAATCTTGATCGTACATCAAATGAATAAATGAATGTACCCTGTTCTTGTAGATTGACCAATCGTAACAGCAGGTCCAACAATGGTTCCTGAACCAATGCAGACATTTGCACCCACCACAGATTCTGAGTGAACAACGGCCCCGATCTCTATTTGAGCAGTTGGATCTATATGAGCAGATTTATGATACATGCCACCTCCATTGCACCATTTCTGAAATTCTTGATCATCCGTCTTAGCACCTAGATCTAATCTTGGATTAAAGTATGATTTAAGCACAACAATAGTTAAATTCGAAGATGAACAGAACTAAAAGTATTTATCTTGATAAGGTGCATAATCAACAGGCAATGTGCTTAAGTTCAATACCAAAAACACCAAACAAAACCCTCACACAACTAATACACTAGGGAAAAACAAAAATTATAAGTATTGCAAAACTAGATATTGAGAAGGGATATTTAATCCAGGCCAGAAGAATAATAGTATAACTGGCAAGAATTGAAGCATAGATACATTGTCAATTCATAGAAGCATAAGGGTAGAAGAACAAAACATCAACCGGAATTTTAGCACACAGGCCGGAGAGTAAGCTGAAGAAAGGGGGTGGAGTTCAAGTACGTCTAACTTTCTAAGGGAAATTTTCACAAACAGTTGACCACAAGAAATTCGTCCCAAGGGGAATTTCCCCAAACAAGTTGACAGCAGGAAATCCGTCCTCGGAGAAATTTTCGCAACTCACAAACAGGTTTGCAGCAAGAAACTCATCCTGATGCAAATCAGTTGACACATGAATGGATTCATTCTGAATAACGGTCTAACCTGGATGTTGATTAGAGAAGTTGTTTTGCATGAGTCTTGAGACGATGATCGTACGCACATTGAGTTTCTTGAAGCCCAGGGAACTGAATGCGGAAATGTACGATCCCGAGAAAAGAGTAGCTAATTTGCCAATGCGCAATGCCATGAAAAGAGTAGAAGGTTGAAGCCGCTTTTCTTGTACCCTAACTAATTTATTTTGACACACAAATTTAAAATAAGAAGAAGAGGGAGCGCAGCACTGTAACGGTCAACTGAGTGAACTAATTCCTTTAATTCAACTTTACAATTATTAAATAATAATAATTATATTTCTTCTATTTATTATTTTACCAAAAAAAATAATATTTATTTATATTGTAAACATTGATTTCAAATCTTGAGCATCTCAGCAAACATGTGTAGCATAAAGGCACAGTCACTACTCCTAAAGCAGTCGGATTTTGACATTGAATAAAAATGAGACAAGAGAAGGTGTGGTCCATTGTTTCCAAGAAAATTTTCATTTAAATTAGTCGATCCAATCAAACGACAAGTGTATTATACTTACAGTACAATTAATTTAGATTTGATCAGACTTGATTTAAACTAGAATTTCCCATTGTTCACGTGCATATTCCAAGCACAAACCTTTTTCCATGAAAGCAGTAAATGGACTAGTATCATTACATATGATCATATGTTTTAATTATGGTCACTGTCTTTCCAAACAACTACACGGAAAGTCAGTTGAAATTTTCATTTGATTAAGTTGTAGGTATGATATCTTGAGAGCAATGTAGAGCGGAAAATATGAAGTGCATGCTTTAGTAACAAGACAAAGGTACCATTCATCCGGTCCTGCAAAATTAACCCTGTCCAAGAATCTTCAGAAAATCATTATGTTTGGTTTTGTTTTTAACTTATTTTTGGGTATTTTGTGGAGATAGAGAGAGAAAAACAAAGATAAATAAAAATAAGTTAGAGATAGTGTGTATGTTTGGATTTATTTTTGGAGATAATATAAAATAAGTATGTTATGTTTGATGTTGGGTAGTGGGGAAACAAAAAATACTGTTCATTGTCAAATCATGTCTCTTTTATATATATTTATATATATATATGTATAAAAATATATATTATTTATTTAGTTGTGAGTGGATTAAAATAAATATTATTTCCTAATTATATATGTATGGAAATGAAAAAAAATAATTTATGTAAATACACTTTTAAAAATAATTAAATGCACTCTAATAATGGATTAACAATATTTTTTGTTAGTTGTTCTATTCGAGGTGATAAATTTAAATACATTATTCAAATAATGTAATATATGAATTAATCCCGTAGAATAATTATATTATTTTATATTTTTTAAAATTTTTAATTATTCCAATGATGTAGAAAATATTACGTATAAAATATTAAGTGATTAAAATAAAATATATTTATATTTAAAAGTCAAATACTTAGAAACAAGACGAAATATTTAGAAACAAGACAAAAACATGGCAAAACAAGCAATGACAAACATTGCTTCTGTTTTGGGCCATCTCTGAGATGGCCCAAAATCGAAAACAAACATAAGACATGATTTTGTTCTTGTTCTATTCTCTGTTTACCGTAATTCAGGGAGTTGCTCATCCAGATTCCACCACCAAGCTTTGTATTGTTGAATATCCAGATCCCCCCTTCAAGCTTTGTGATACACTTGATTTTGCAGTGGACAGCTCTTATCGAGCTAGCCCCGATGGTCTGCTTTCTATGCTATCCTATGCTATCCCACCTCTCTAAGTCCTATAATACCTCTTTCGGTACGCATTCAGATAGAGTTTATGTTCTCTTCCTGTTCTACAGATATTCCACTGAGAATTTGTGCCAGAATTATATTAATTAAAAAATTAAGAAAGATGTAATAATAATTATTAAAAATATTAAAAAAAAGAGAGAGAGAGAGAAAGGAGTGCGGTGGGCCATCACCTCCGCTTCACTTTCTTTCTTTTTCCTAACCACACACACAAAACACAAATTTCCACACACACACCCCAATTACCACATACACACACTAAAACACAATTAGGTATGCGAAGCAACAGGTACGCGATTTTCTTATTTTGATTTATATAATTATATTATTTAATTAATTCGTTTATTAAATATTATTTATATTAATTGATGCATTATTTAATTAGAATATTTTACAAGTTTGACTATTTAAATTAGTGTCAAATTAAATATCACATTTGATATAAAAATGATATAGTTAGTTAATTAAATTATTAGATATGTTAGATTTTAATTATTATTTATAGTTAATTTACACAATTCTATCGGAATGATTAACTAAATACGTAATTCTATGTATTGTTATTTAATTAAATTATATAGTAATGATAAATTGATAGAAAATTCATAAAAAAGTTCCAAAAATTTTATTTAAGAAATATTATGTTATAAAAAAGGGAATGAGGGTTTTCATGGTAATATAATTTACAGATGTTGTTAAAAACGATAGTAATAAATATATAAGGGGTTTGATTAAATGAATTCTTATGAATTAGTTGATAAATTAAATATGAACTTGGAAAGCTTAGAAAGTGTAGTTATTTGAAATAAAATAGAAGAGGGGTTTGGACATTAATATAAATAAAATATTAAAATATTGGTAGAAAATGTAAAAACATTATATAATATAAAATCTTTGAGCTATAGAGACATGGAATATATTTGTAGGAATGGGGTCAAGAGTTCACAAAACAGTCCATTATGAATAACTCGATGTGATTTTATTTAATTATTTATTATAGCAGTTAATTAATATTAATTTTATTCTTCATTGACTTGGGCATGGACTCCAGAACACGTATTTGATTTAGAATGAAAAACACGTGAGTTCATAAGGACAAAAATTACAAAATTCTTTAAACATCTGTCGCATCATCCATCAATTCAACAAAACATATTTAAATTAATTTACTAATTATATTTCTTTCTTAATCAACTTTCCACCTTTTATTTATCACACGGAAGACTTTTAAATTTATTACATATATTAATTACAAATAATGGGTCCAAGTCTACGAGGTTTTGCCTAATTAACGATGAGACTGAAATGAAACCTCAAAAAATCGTAGGAGAATGAATGTTGTATGACTTGGGATTTAGACTTTGATCTCTCACACTATTACTTGGAAATCAAACTTTAACAAATTACTTAATAGTTTCTCTTTTAAGGACCATGCATGGCACTTATTTCAGTCAATATAATTTGAACTTATGATGTTTATAATATATCAAAGATAAATTTGAGCTGATGAAAGATTATATACATAAGTATTTTTATTTGAAATTGTGTTAATTGTTGAAAGAAATTGTAAGAAAATAAAATCATCCATCGCATATTGAATATTCTAATTTTCTAAAATAAGAAATATTTAAACCCCGTTCGTTTTAGTAAGTTTCGGTCAGTATTATTTTTGTTTTGTCTGAAATGAAAGTAATAAACTACTATATTTTCAATAAATCACAGCCATCAATACCAAATATATATATATACTTATATATATAATAACGACCGATAATTATAAAAATCATATACTAATCATCAATGTTACATAATTAAATCTAATCAATAATTACTATTAAAGTAGAACGACAACTATTGCTAAAGTAGAATAACATCCTATACATTAGTGAAAATTATTACCGTGGATATAACTCAGAGAGTGAGATATTATTTTTGGACAAATGATGAGATTGGGGTTGGATTTCCGAAAGCATTGAAACATTTGAATCATGAGATTGAATGGATAAATAAAATGTAGGCTGAGATGGCATTGCCAGAGTTAAGGAAGAGCTACTGAGCATACGAAGAACAGAACCCATGGTTGGCCTGTCGGATGCATTCTCTTGAACACAGAGTAAACCAATGTGAATGCACCTTAACACCTCATTCATGGAACCCGAACCAGACCTCAAGAATAGGTCCACCACATTTCCAGCTGTTCCTTCACGCCAATTTTTCCACACCTGTAAGTGTAACAATTGCCCATCTCAAATCCATGGAATTGCTTATTAGTTTATGTATAATATTGGCTCCAACTATTCTCTTTTTTTCTGAATTTTCTTACTTACAAAGCTCAAGAGAGTCTCCCCACTTCGGAAATAACTGTTCTTTTGTCCACTAATAATTTCGAGAACTAGCACTCCAAAGCTAAACACATCTGACTTAACAGAAAATTGCCCGTGCATTGCATATTCTGGTGCCATATATCCACTGAAATATGAAAATTATAAAAATATGTAAGCGTGGAATTATAATTATGTATGATATATCTGTAAATCAATTAAGAATAATGACAAAGCGTTAGGAGTTTATACATGAGTGATGATGGTATTACAACATACTTACTAGGTTCCAACAATTCTGTCGGTGTTTCCTTGAGTTTCATCGTTCCGTGATAACCTGGCCATGCCAAAATCTGCAATCTTGGGGTTCATGTCTCCATCTAAAAGAACATTACTTGCTTTGAGATCTCGATGAATGATCCTAATTCGAGAATCTTCATGTAAGTAAAGAATTCCCCGGGCAATACCCTCTATGATCTTGTAGCGTCTTTCCCAATCTAAACGTGAACATTTGATCGGGTCTGTGTATCCAATTAAGAAGACACACAGATATATATATATGTCATTTCTACTGTTTCAAAAAAAAGTAATGTTTATAAAGATGCTTAGTCATTACTAGAATGGATGCCGATTCATGCAATGAATGATGTTTGATGAAATTAAATAATAAACATTACCAAATATGAACTGGTCTAAACTTGCATTTTGAACGAATTCATATATTAGAAGCCTCTCAGTTCCTTCTAGAGAGAAGCCCAAGAGCCTAACCAGATTCCTGTGTTGAAGCCTGGCCACCAACAAGACCTCATTTTTGAATTCTATATTACCTTGTCCTGAATTTTTAGACAGTCTTTTGACTGCTATTTCTTGCCCGGTTAAAAGTTTGCCCTGAAATCAAAACAATATAATTAATCAAAATTAACTAAACTATTAATTACGTTCGACATCATATGTTCATTGAAAGAATAATATATTTAAATAATTACCCAGTAAACAACCCCAAATCCACCTTTGCCCAACTTATTAGCATCAGAGAAATCATTTGTTGCCGCTCTGATTTTGCCAAAATCATATTGCAGGGATTCAACCGTGCTAATCTCATCAATAGCTAATTCATCTAGTAAAAGAATTAACGAATATTATTTAATTAGTTGGGCTAAAATAAAAACCACGATAAGATAATCCATGAGAAGTGTATATGTTACCCTCCAGGAGTTCACGTGGCCTCCGCTTTATTCTTTTACTCAAGTAGATGGCAGCACAAGCGGCAAGCGTCACAGATACAGCAATTGCAACAGTGATGATGATAATATTTCGAGTTTTATTACCTTTTCTTCCTACAAAATTTTGCCAGATCAGAAAATTGTTAAATATAGTGTGTATGTAGAATGTACATTCACATAAGTAGACATGGAAACTCCAGTCTCCTTTTCGTTTTTTTTTTTTGCCTTTGTGCGAGCATGCATGTGTTTATTAGTTTGACTGTTCATATAATTGATAGACACGCGTATCACACTTACTTTTTGCCATTCATTTTTTTTTTAATGAAACTTGAATATGAGATTAAAAGTGTCAAATTTTTTAATTTTGCGATATTTTGAAAATCTTGTAAGTTATATGACTAAATTTGTCGATCTTTTTAATTTTAAAATTATTTTAAAATTTTATAAATTAAATGATTAAAAGTGTTGACCTCCTACCTCGCGGGACTAAATATATAATTTCAGCCCCTATCATTATTCATGTACCTTGTCTTATTTATAAGCATTGATCTTTTGGACAAATTACAACTTTCCTTGATATTTGATATAATTACGAATACTTTTTTGTTGTTTGAAAAATAACAAATACTTATATAATATTTGATGAAATTATCAATTTTTCCTTACTGTAATTTTTTTTTAGAAAACATTAAAAATTTGTAAAAAAAAAATCGAATAGGTGGAATGGAAAATTTTGAAAAAAATATAAAAAAGAAAGTATCCACTTAATTTATAAAAAAATTTAAAAAATAAATAAAATTATGATTCTTAGTTCCCAAGACTACTTTGGCTCACCATAAAAAAATGGATGGAAATCAAATGCAGACTAATGAATTCGGCTAATTATTGAACGACTAATAAAATTGAGAAAGTATTAATAATTTTTCAAAAAATGAGAAATATTCATAATTAAATCAAATTTCAAAATGCGTGGTTGTAATTTATTAGGATAACGTTGATACTCCATTAATAAGCTTCTTAATTCTTATTATTGGTTGATCCGCGCCATTCTGACAAATAATCAATTTTGGAAAACAGAATTGTATTAATTAACCTCTTCCAATCTGTTGAACAAAATTTTTCTTCTTAATTAGAAATTCGGGCACCAACCTATGATAATTACCTGGTGGTGGCGGCGGCGGTAGTAAGAGTAAGTGGAGTTCCCTCAGCCTAGTCTCGTTATAGAAGGGATAAAGCTCATATCGAAGATTGCAGCTGGGCATGAGCATTCTCACCCCTCTGGCATTATCACAGCATTCTCGGAGTTCACCAGCTTGGATCAAGCAATCGTCACATTCCTGGGGAGACAAATCTGGAGTACACTGCACTAGCCCATAAATTGTATTATCCAACCCATAAATTGTCCCAATATCAGAAGTATTCCTAAACCCTCCACTAGCCTTCCCCGAAGAGCCCCCGTTCATGGCCGCCTGGACCCGAAGATCATTCATGAGGATTCTCCGATCCTCCCTAAACCGCTCGAGAAAACTCTCGGCACTAAACGTATTCCTCAGGATGATTCGGGGATCAGTAGTTGTCGGTATTCCGTATATGGACTGCAGGTTTGAGTACCGCAACATACAGAATTCATACCATAGAATCGCCCCTTTTTGGTAGGGGCACGACCGTACTACTTCAACGGCCGCGTCTTGGACACAACTACGGCACTGATCAAGGGTTCGGTCGGCTCTGCAGAGGACAATAGCTTCAACTGTGTCCGAGTTTTGCCCCACGGATACGCTGTAGAATCCGGTCTCGTTGATGCTCGAGGCGAGAGAAGAGAGCAGCGAGTTAAGATTTGCGCTGTATGTGCTGTTACTTGTGTAATTTCCTTTGTTCAAACATTGATAGGGATTTTGGTCTTGGGCTGTGGCGAAGGCTACAAGGTTTATGAGAAAAAGTAGCATCACCGAGAGTTTCCAGCTTCCTGTATTCATGACTCTCGGTCTGTCTGTTCGTCCGTCCTAGATTTTTCAGAGAGAAATAGGAAATGGTACAAAAGGAGCACAGGACAGACAGACTTGTTCAATTTTCTCGCTTCAAGAAGGGAGAGAATTAGGTGTATACATGGCAGCAAACACGAGGTGTCCCTCTCCCTCTCCCTCTCCCTCTCCCTCTGTCTCTGTCTCTCTTCACACACACAGAAATTGACACATTCCTTGAACAATTACCGACAAGGCTTCTAAGTTGGAGCAGGTAAGCGTTTTAGAATCTACACTATTGTAAAAGGAAACAATGTTTTTTATCCTCAGTCAAAGTTATTTGATGATAGTTTACGCTAATCTCCTCTCCTTAGCAAATTTTAGGCTAAATTAAATTTGATTAAACATGAATTAATCATATAACAAGTGTAATATATTTATTATATATTGACGTATAATTTTAAAAAAATAATCAAAACAAACATACACTTATTATATAATTAATCTGATACGAGTATACATCATCTGCTATCGATTTTCCTCTCTCATTTTCTTTCCAAACAGCAAAGTGAAAGATTCAGCGAGAGATACAAGAATGTCTTGGTCAAGTTTGTCTTTTCTGAGCTCCATCAGCAATTGTATAATTAGTAAAGCAGTCTGCCCCATTTTTCCTGGACTAAACGATGCACTTGTGAAACCAAAATTCATTTAGAAATATGTGCTTTCTAGAAAGTATATTTTAGTTCTCGCACATTAATAAAATACAAGCGTGTCCCTCGTACTATGCACGAATTTAATTCGATTATGATTAAAATTATATCTTACAAAAAATTTTAAATTATAATGTGAAAGTTAGTTTAGATTTTTTTTTGAATGAGATCAGTAATATAAAATTATTTTTTTTCTCCAAATTATAATGCATCAATATCAATTAAATTTATAAAAATTTAAAATTATCAAAATAGGAATGAAGATCAGATATACATCCAATAAAATTAAAACTTGAGTAATTGTTTTATGTCTTATTTATTTTTCTAATTTTGGATGTAAAGTAAATTATTTTTAATAAAATAATGGTTTTATATTACTACCTATGTAACAAATATGCATATCAATATCATACTTTTTTTTTAATTATATAATGTTACTTTACAACATAATTTTCAATCATAAAATGAAAATGTGCTACTATTTTTGAACGATTTTTTTTTTTAAGGAAAAGATGAATTTTACAAAACTTATCAAATAACTTATTACCAAGGAAGTACATATATAACGAAGTACTATAATTTGCTATAAAGATAAAAGAATTTAATAAAAAAATTATTTTTTTAAAAAAAAGATAAAATTGTCTAACATAATGAGTTAATTTTGCACCTTAATTTCTTTGTGACAATAATGCAAAATTACCACTTAATTTCTTTGTGAATAGTATTAATAATAACTATGGTACTGTCGTAATAAAATCCCTTGTAATATATATGTTATCAATACTAATACTAATTTTCGGTCAATCACACTGTAAGCCCCAATTTAAAAAGTCACATGCCTGGCATGTGACTTTTTCTGGCGAGTGACTCGACTTTCTGATCAAATTTGTACCAAAATTGAGATTTTTTCAATTTTACGAGATCAAAATGGAACCTTAGTAACTTAAAGGATTAAAACGAGAATGGTCTGATATTAAGGGACGAAAATTGCCTTTAATCCTAAAATGAAAAGCCAATCTTTGTTACCACATGAAAAATGTTGAAAAGCAATAGTTATATGAATGGACATATTTGGATCAATCCTTGGTATTTTTCAACTTTAGCAAATGTGCAACATTTGATTGTCCGATAAGAAACTAGATACATCAAATAAATCTATGGTCTCAGTTATCATCGGGGATGAAACTCAGTGATTGAGGCATCATTTCTGGATGAACGATCGGATTGAGTTGAGTTGTGGTCATGGTTTCTTGAATTGTTCTCTTGGAGGAGTGAGACATCTGAATCATAGCTACTGGGAGCATAAAATGCAGGTTCAGAAGGCACTCCCAGAGTTAAGGAAAAACTATTGAGCATGAGCACAACAGAAGCCATCGTCGGCCTATCTGATGCATTCTCTTGAACACAGAGCAAACCAATGTGAATGCACCTCAGCATCTCCTGCATGGAGCCTGCACCAGACCTCAAGAATGGATCCACCACATTTGCAGCTGTTCCTTCTCTCCAATTTGTCCATGCCTGTAACAATTTGGCATTTCAGATTTCAAGTTTGTAATCCCTAGTATTAATTTATGTACAATTTTCATACTTACGAAGCTCAAGAGGTCCTCCACATTCTCCCCATTTCGAAAACAATTGTTCTTCTGACCGCTGATTATTTCCAGAACAAGTACTCCAAAACTGAACACATCTGACTTAACAGAAAACTGCCCATGCATTGCATATTCTGGTGCCATATATCCACTACATTATGCAGATTATATAATCAATTAACTAAGAATGATTATAATAAATTGTATAGATTTATCTGTCGAGTATTGAAAAATACGTATAAAAATGCTTACTAGGTTCCGACGATTCTGCTAGTGTTTCCTTGAGTTTCATCGTGTCCAAATAACCTTGCCATGCCGAAGTCTGCAATTTTCGGATTCATATCTCCATCTAAAAGTACGTTACTAGCTTTGAGGTCACGGTGAATGATCCTGAGCCGAGAGTCTTCGTGCAAGTAAAGAATTCCCCTAGCAATACCCCCTATGATCTTGTATCGTCTTTCCCAATCTAGATACGATTTTTTTATCGGGTCTACATGTTGCAATTAAAATGATGTCAAAGTCAGATCTCAAGTCATAGTTAAATTGATTAATCAATCTGTAATGAGATGTATTATATACTTTAAGAATATTACCGAATATAAAGAGATCGAGGCTTGCATTCTGAACGAATTCATACACGAGAACCTTCTCTTCTCCTTCTAGGCAAAAACCCAAGAGTCTAACCAGATTTCTGTGCTGAAGCCTGGCAAGTAATAGGACCTCAGTCTTAAATTCCAAATCTCCCTGTCCTGAATTCCTGGATAATCTTTTGACAGCTATTTCTTGAGCATTTGGAAGTTTTCCCTGATAATAAATCACAACATATACAAATATACTTATCTTTAGCTTTGGTTTTAGATATCAGCTTTCGTTCTTAGATACCAATGACATTGCATTACCTTATAAACTGTCCCGAATCCACCTTGTCCTAACTTGTTATTGTCTGAGAAATTATTTGTTGCATCTCTAATTGTGCCAAAGGCAAACTGTAAAGATTCAGGAGTGCTAATGTCGTCGACAGCTGCACCAAGTGAAAGAGAACAATTCAGCCTGAATCTCCACTAGAAACAAAAGATTTTAAAATATGCACTTTAAAGGAGATCAGAACTTACTCTCAGGATCTTCTCTTGGTTTCTGCGTTTTTCTCTTTTTTAAGAAGATCCAAATAGAAGCAGCTAATATCACGCTCGCAACAACTGAAACAACAACAATAATAATAACAGTTGTTGTATTACTATTACCACCATCCTTAACCGCTTGTGTTGTATTACCACCAGGCGTTCCTGCAAAAACCCAGGGATCTTGTTGCTTATGATGCTATCATCAAAGGAAAATCTGATTTCCTTTTTATGTCTGATATAGTGCTTGTCATCAAGAGGTATACTCATCTTATTCTCGCATTTCACTCCCTCGAGTCAGTCCAAAATTAAATGGAATTAACTTTGATTTTTTTTGGCAATTATGAAAAATAGAAAACTAGCTCTCCTGGTTAGGAGAAGAGACATGATTTTGAACCAGGCTCTTATTCATGTGAAGCACACATATATTATCAAGAACAACTTTACCGACCATCTCCCTGAGAATTAAGATAGCTGTATATGATTACCTGGTCCAGGTGGTGACATCACTGGTGGTTCAGGCTGCCGCGCTAGTTCTTGAAGCCTAGTCCCATTGTAGAAGGGATCACTCTCAAAACGAAGAGTGCAGCTGGGCCTGAGCACTCTACCCCCTTTCTTCCCGTCACAACATATTGGTATCTCTGCAGTAGCACCAATCAAGCAACTACTGCAATCGTCTGGCGACAAATCCGGGGTGCACTGTACTAGTCCAAAAATTGTCTGAAAATCAGGGCCACTTATGTTTCTAGCCGCCACCTTCCTCAGAGGACCACCGTAAGCCGCTTCTCCCCGTAGACTGTCTAGCAGAGTTCTTAAGTCCTGCTTAAACCGGTCTGGACTCGTCGCGTTCTGCATATTCCACAAATACCAGCCCGGGCCAGTGGCCAGGATTCCAACTAATGCTTCATTTGAGTATCGCAGCATGCAAAGTTCCTGCCAGTTAATCGCCTGTTTTTGATTCGGGCAAGATGTTCGAAGCTCCGCAGTGGCATTTCGCACACATTCCCGACAGGTATCAAGCTGAATATCTCCTCTGCAGAGCACGACTGCGTTGACCCTATCCGGATTCTGGCCAACGGAGGCGTTGTAGAAACCGTTGCTATCGACATTTGTGGGAAGAGAGGAGAGGACAGCGTCAAGATTAGCCTTGTATGTGCTGTTACTCGTGTAATTGCCATTGTTGAGGCAGGAAGTTTGGGATTGGACCAAGTGCAAGAGGTTTGCTAGAATGAGGAGAACTAAGGCCAGCAGCATTCTTTGAGAACTCATCATTACTAGATTCTATGGAATTACGCTGCTGCAAGTAGAGGTAATCAAGTTTGAGACAGAAAAATTGGAAGATGATGCAAAGAACAAGTTGCTTGCTTCAAGGTACATTAAGAACCCCTTGATATTTGCTTTGAATAAATCCGTTTCTCCACCTCCACCCTTGCTAATTTTCTTGCAAAAAAAAAAAAACCATTAATTTGGACAGAATTTCAACGGAAGCAGTTAGATTTATACAGGGATAGCTGGTAGGAATATTAATAATCAACAAGATTACTACTAAATCCACACAACACAATTAATGATATCAGTTACAAATAAACAACACGATTAATATTTAAGATGATGACACCTAAATTTTCTGTATATTTAAAATGCCAAGTTAGTCAAAAAAATGCAACTCCCTACCTAAAGCAAATTCAATCGGACAAATAAATAAAATGTAATTGAACTCAAAATGGGTAATTGACTTCCAAGTCATTGTTTGATATGGTCCGTAACAATAGTGTCTGAATGTGACAGGAGTGAAAGAGGAGGAGGACAGGCTGGAGTTTACGCGTTTTTGACAATTTCAACATATCACTCTGCAATTTATTTAATTACCATGAAACAGATAGTAGTAATTAAAATATATCGTGAAATAGAAAAGATAAGGGGAAAGTTATAATTTTCATTATTTTCTCTTAGCCATTATATTTGTTGATAAGATTTGAGGGTCAGAGTCAAAGCTAAAAGCTTGTTAATTGCTCTAACTTGCACACAATAAGTATTTATAATTAATTCTCTTTATTCCTTCCTAATTTTGAGAAATGCTTACTGCATCTTACTCAACTTATACCAAAACAAGATTGAATATGGTTGGAGTCTTAGCTATTACTTTTTGTCTGTTACTCTTTCTTTTTTCTTATTTGTTTAATAATAAGTTTCCAAAGATAAATTTCTAAAATTTTAAATTTACATCTAACTCAAACAATAATATTTTCAAAAAAAAAAAAAAGTGTGTGAAGAGAGGGAGAGGGAGAGGGAGAGAGAGAGAGACACCTAATTGTTCAAGGAATGTGTCAATTTCTGTGTGTGTGAAAAGAGAGAGAGGGAGAGGGAGAGGGAGAGGGACTCGTGTTTCTCACTCCCTTTTTGAAGCAAGAAAATTGAACAAGTCTGTCTGTCCAGTTATATCAAATCTCAAGGGAAGTTATAATTTGTCCAAAAGATCAATGCTTATAAATAAGACAAGGTACATGAATAAATTTAATCCCCGTGAGATAGGAGGTCAACACTTTTAATCACTTACTTTATAAAATTTTAAAATAATTTTAAAATTAAAAAGATCAACACATTTTGTCATATAACTTACAAGATTTTCAAAATATCGCAAAATTGAAAAACTTAACACTTTTAGTCTCATATCCAAATTTTATTATAAAAAAAACAGACGGCAATAAGTGGGTGTAATATACATATCCATTAATTGTACGAACAGTTAAACTAACAAACACATGCATCCTCGCACAAAGAAAAAAAAAACAAAGGAGATTGGAGTTTCCATGTCTACTTATGTGAATGTAGACATTCTACATACACAACACATTTAGCAATTTCCTGATCTGGCAAAATTTTGTAGGAACAGAAGGTGGTAATAAAACTCGAAATATTATCATCATCACTGTTGCAGTTGCTGTATCTGGGACGCTTGCCGCTTGTGCTGCCATCTACTTGAGTAAAAGAATAAAGCGGAAGCCACATGAACTCCTGGAGGGTAACATATACATTTCTCATGGATTATTTTATCGTGGTTTTTATTTTAGCCCAACTAATTAAATAATATTCTTTAATTCTTTTACTAAATGAATTATCTATTGATGAGATCAGCACGGTTGAATCCCTGCAATATGAATTTGGCAAAATCAGAGCGGCAACAAATGATTTCTCTGATGCTAATAAGTTGGGCAAAGGTGGATTTGGGGTTGTTTACTGGGTAATTATTTAAATATGTTATTCTTTCAATGAACATATGATGTCGAACACAATTAATAGTTTAGTTAATTTGATTAATTATGTTGTTTTGATTTCAGGGCAAATTTTTAACCGGGCAAAAAATAGCAGTCAAAAGACTGTCTAAAAGTTCAGGACAAGGTAATATAGAATTCAAGAATGAGGTCTTGTTGGTGGTCAGGCTTCAACACAGGAATCTGGTTAGGCTCTTGGGCTTCTCTCTAGAAGGAACTGAGAGGCTTCTAATATATGAATTCGTTCAAAATGCAAGTCTGGACCAGTTCATATTTGGTAATGTTTATTATTTAATTTCATCAAACATCATTTATTGCATGAATTGGCATCCATTCTAGTAATGATTAAGCACCTTTATAGACATTACTTTTTTTTGAAATAGTAGAAATGACATATATATATATATATCTGTGTGTCTTCTTAACTGGATACACAGACCCGATCAAATGTTCACGTTTAGATTGGGAAAGACGCTACAAGATCATAGAGGGTATTGCCCGGGGAATTCTTTACTTACATGAAGATTCTCGAATTAGGATCATTCATCGAGATCTCAAAGCAAGTAATGTTCTTTTAGATGGAGACATGAACCCCAAGATTGCAGATTTTGGCATGACCAGGTTATCACGAAACGATGAAACTCAAGGAAACACTAACAGAATTGTTGGAACCTAGTAAGTATATTGTAATAACATCATCAACTCATGTATAAACTCCTAACGCTTTGTCATTATTCTTAATTGCTTTACAGATATATCATACATAATTATAATTCCACGTTTACATATTTTTATAATTTTCATATTTCAGTGGATATATGGCACCAGAATATGCAATGCACGGGCAATTTTCTGTTAAGTCAGATGTGTTTAGCTTCGAAGTGCTAGTTCTCGAAATTATTAGTGGGCAAAAGAACCATTGTTTCCGAAGTGGGGAGACTTTCTTGAGCTTTGTAAGTAAGAAAATTCAGGAAAAAAGAGAATAGTTGGAGCCAATATTATACATAAACTAATAAGCAATTCCATGGATTTGAGATGGGCAATTGTTACGCTTACAGGTGTGGAAAAATTGGCGTGAAGGAACAGCTGGAAATGTGGTGGACCTATTCTTGAGGTCTGGTTCGGGTTCCATGAATGAGGTGTTAAGGTGCATTCACATTGGTTTACTCTGTGTTCAAGAGAATGCATCCCATCCGACAGGCATGGGTTCTGTTCTTCGTATGCTCAGTAGCTCTTCCTTAACTCTGGCAATGCCATCTCAGCCTACATTTTATTTATCCATTCAATCTCATGATTCAAATGTTTCAATGCTTTCGGAAATCCAACCCCAATCTCATCATTCGTCCAAAAATAATATCTCACTCTCTGAGTTATATCCACGATAATAATTTCTATTAATGTATAGGATGTTATTCTACTTTAGCAATAGTTGTCGTTCTACTTCAATAGTAATTGTTGATTAGATTTAATTATGTAACATTTATAATTAGTATATGATTTTTATAATTATTGGTCGTTATTGTATATAAGTGTATGTATATATATATATTTGGTATTGATGATTGTAATTTACTGAAAATATAGTAGTTTATTACTTTCATTTTAGACAAAACAAAAATAATAGTGATCGAAACTTAGTAAAACGAATAGGGTTTAAATATTTCTTATTTTAGAAAATTATAATATTCAATATGCGATGGATGATTTTATTTTCTTACAATTTCTTTCAACAATTAACACAATTTCAAATAAAATTATTTATGTATATAATTTTTCATCGGCTCAAAATTATATTTGATATAGTATACACATCACAAGTTAAATTATATGGACTCAAATAAGTGGCATGCATAGTCCTTAAAAGAAAAACTATTAAGTAATTTGTTAAAGTTTGATTTCCAAGTAATAGTGTAAGAGATCAAAGTCTAAATCCCAAGTCATACAACATTGATTCTCGTACGATTTTTTGAGGTTTATCTTTAATTAGGGAAAAACCTCGTAGACTTGGACAATTAATATATGTAATAAATTTAAAAGTCTTCGATAAATCTAAGGTGGAAAGTTGACTAAGAAAGAAATATAATTAGTAAATTAATTTAAATATGTTTGATCCGGGTCGAAATATGCGATCTCGTGATTCGATCTCCACTCAAAGCGCCAATTCGTCCAAGACCAGATTTTGGGTTCCCTGAGAATGAAAACACGAACTGTGAGCTCGTCGGGCACGTCCCCGACAATGACCCTCCGACGCTCAAGTTAGGTTGGTCGAATGAAATATGTTCGATCTAGGAGTTCGGTCTCAATTAATGCGTATCAGTTACCTCCTTTATGGCGTGTCGGGGTCTATTTATAATACACAGTTGTACGGTAAGTACTGGGCCACGTGGCCTTATCTCGTCGGTGCGCGTTCTGATCGAACGGTGGTGATTGTCCGGGTTTTCGGTCGGTGTACGCGATCCGGGTCGGGTCCCACGCGACCCGCCTGCTACAATATACGCGGATCCTGACCGCGAAATGACTGTAATGCCCTTAATAAGGGGTGTTTCGGTCCTTTTGCAGATGTGATATTTGAGTACTCATCAATGTTATTGAATTGATGGATGATGCGACGGGTGTTTAAAGAATTTTCCAATTTTTGTCCTTATGAAGTCATGTCTTATTCAATCTAAATCAAATACGTGTTCTGGTCCTTCTGGAGCCTATGCCCAAGTCAATGAAGAAAAAAAAAATATATTAATTAACTTCTATAATAAATAATTAAATAAAATCACATCGAGTTATTCATAATGGACTGTTTTGTGAACTCTTGATCCCATTACTACAAATATAGTCCATGTCTCTATAGCTCAAAAGCTTTTATGTTAGGACTTTATAAATTCTTTGATCAAAAAAATTAGTCCCAATTTATTTTATTCTTTTTAAATTAATTATAATTTTATTGTTATTAACATCTTATAGGTTCTATCATCTTGTTTTACTCAAATATTTTAAAATTTTAATCTTCTAAATTAAAAAAATTTATATTTTATAATTTTTAAAAATATTTTATAAGATGAATGAACTTACATGATCTTTTTCAATAAATTTAGCCTAATCGCCTCTTTCTAACGAGCACAACTACAAAGTTGAATATAATTTAACTTAAAAAGTTAATTTCTCACTTTTTAATTTTTATTTAATTTGAATGTAGAGTAAATATAGTCAAAAGGCAGTCATGTAAAATTTCAATTTTACACATTTTTTATTTAATAATATAATTTATTCTCTTATAATATTATAAATAAGTAAATTATCCTTTTACAAAATAAGCAACTTTCACATCATTTCTTCAAATTCCTCATCCCAATTTAAATCTATTCAAATAATTTGGAGAAAAATACTTCAAATGACGTTGTATTTGAAGAATATAAAATCCATTAATATGTAATAAAGTATATTTCAAATTTAAATTTAAAAATTTTGAAATTCTTTAAATTTGAAATTATCCGAATAAATTCAAACAAGTTTTAACCAGTACGATACAGATCATATGTATGATCTAATATTGTACCAGGAAATATATGTAAGAAAATTAAATGTTTACATGTGTTTTTAAGGCGAAACCTCGTAGACAATTGTTGTAGGGTCATGGGTTGGACCAATCAGTCGTGCAATTAATATTTATTTGGAGTGGATGAAAATAAGAGGAAGATGAATAAGAAAGAAATAGAATTAGAAAAATAATTAAATGTGGTGTGGAATAATTGATGGTTGATAGGACCCATATTTGAAGGAGTATTAATGCAATCTTTCGTGCTTTAATGAAAATCATGGAACCCGGAGTCCATGCCCAAGTCAATCAAGAAAAGTATAGTCAATTATCACATCCAATTATTTCGTAATGGACTATGTGAACGCTTCATCTCTACAAATGTGGTACGTATCTCGATAATCTATATATCAATTATATAATAAATATATATATATTTTATCATTTGATGATAAATATATACCTTAATTTAGATAAGATTGATATGGGCTAATATTTCCTACCATGTTACTTTTCACTATTATGAATTAAGCAGGTCATTGCAATGCACGAAGTCTCATAATTTATTATGATTTGTTTTATTATTTTTAGTTATATTGATGTATTAATTGAATCGTTATATTGCTCAATATATTATGATGTTGATATAATTATATAATTACCAGTTTAACAAAATAAAAATAATAATATCATGGTGGCCAAAAATAATAATAATAAAATAAAAGGGGGGGAAAAAGGCAAAAAGTAATTTTCTAAATACTCTCCTCGTCTCTCTCTCTTTGTCTCTTTTCTTGTTGGTTTCCATGGCAGCCACATTCATGATGTAATGGAAACGTTGGATTGTAGGTGCGAAAAGTCACCGTGAAATTAGTCTTTGGTTTAGATGTCACGTACCCATCTCCCATGAATTTCTTGTCGGGAGGTGGGGTGGGGTTAAAGCTGCGTCACCTGTTTATTGTTCTTTCCCTCTTGCCTTTCAGTAATTTGCATTATTTCTATGGAAAATTTGTATTTTTTATTTTACAAAATAAAAGATATTGTATTTTTTGTCCCACAATTTATAAGCTAAGCGTATTTGGTTTCATAGGCTAGTAAATTGTGGCATTTGAAGCTAAGAATGTAATAATTTTTTATCCTAAGAGACCAAATATGCTATAATTTTTATTCTGTGTAATAAAAAATATTATAACTTTTTATCCTATGAAATCGAACATATTAAGTGCCTAAATTATGAAATTAAAGATACAATATCCTTAATTGTATGGGATCAAAATTACGATTTTCTCCCATTTCTCCCTTTATTTGAGAGAAGATGATGGATGCTTAGCCTATTTATTCCTTGGTTTGATATTTATTTGCTTCTAGATGGTTTCGTGTGCGTTGTGACTTTTTCTTTCAGACTTTGAGGTTGTATAAATTTTTTAAGACATTTTATAATATGTCGGAAAACTTATAAAATTTTAATTCTTTTATTTTTAAAAAAATTATATTTTCAAAATTAAAAAAAAAAATTAATTGTAAATTTGTCCCTACTAACATATGAGCTGCATCATTTTATTTTATCCAAATATTTCAATAATTTAATTTTTATAATAAAATTTGTCACCTTACAACTTTTAAAAGATGAACCAAGTTAAGTGATGTTTTTAATAAACTTAGGCAAACAACCTCTTTGTAAAATAATTTTTGAATTGTTAATTAGTGAGAATGTTATTTGTTAATAGAGAGTGCAGTTAGTGTAGTATTTAAATAGACAGTTATATATTTTTAAGGTTATCTCCAAGAGAAGAGTAGTTCCTTTTTTATTTTTCAATTCTAAAGACTTCAACTCATGCTATGCACTTACCCGCTCTTGTCTATGCTTGTTCAATTATTTACCTGGCTACGTACTTCTGTCCCTGTCAACTCTCATCACACTGAATTCCAATATGAAACATCAGCAGCTGCAAATCTTAAATCATGTTCTTTGTGGTAGCAAGAAACTTATAAAGAAACCCAACTAACTCACCATTTCTTCTTACTCTCTGAAAAATCAAGGAAAAACAGACACAGAGAAAGAGAGATAATCCAGTCACAGCCATGAGTAGTGCAGGAAGCTGGGACCAATCGATGCTGCTGCTGCTGCTACTTTTTCTCATAAACCTTGTAGGCTTCACCATAGCCCAAGACCAAAATCCCTATCAATGTTTGAACAACGGGAATTACACAAGTAACAGCACATACAGCGCAAATCTTAACTCCCTGCTCTCTTCTCTCGCCTCAAACATCAACGACACCGGATTCTACAGTGCATCCGTGGGCCGAAATACAGACACTGCCAACGCTGTTGTCCTCTGCAGAGGCGATCAAACCCTTGATCAGTGCAGGACTTGTGTCCAAAACGCAGCCGTTGGTCTCGTCCAGTTGTGCCCCAATCGAAGACAGGCGATTGTATGGTATGAGTTATGTACGTTGCGGTACTCAAACGAGCCCTTGTACGGAATTCAAACCAATGATCCGGGGATTATCTTGAGAAATAGTTTTAGTGTACTTAATGCCGACCCATTTAGAGAAGATCGGAGAACCCTTCTGAATGATCTTCGGGACCGTGCGGCCAACGGGAGCTCTGTGCGGAAAGTTGGTGCAGGATTTAGGAATACATCTAATTCTCTGACAATCTACGGCCTGCTGCAGTGTACTCCGGATTTGTCAGCCGAGAATTGTGATAATTGCTTGATCCGAGCTTCCCAAGTCGAAAGTTGCTGTGATTCTGCTAGAGGAGTGAGAATCCTCCTACCCAGCTGCAATCTTCGTTACGAGGTTTATCCATTCTACAATGAAACTAGGCTGAGGGAACTCCAATTACTAGCGCCACCGCCACCGCCACCACCACCGTCCACACCTTCATCGCCCACACCTTCACCACCAGGTAATTTCATACTTTGGCCCGCCTTTCCAATTAAGAAGATAACTTGCTTCAACAACTGGAAGATGTTAATTAGTATAAACTTTGGTTTTCCATAATGGATTATTTATTTTTCAGAGTGTGGATCAGTCAATTGTAACAATAACCTATTAATGGTTCGTCGTATTGTAAGAGGAGGAATTTTGTTATGGAAGATTATTTCCTACAAATAATACAAGTTACGTGATAATGATAAGCATTTGGCTGATGGCTGGTGATGTTTATACTTTATAGTTACAGACAATTGGAGTTGACAAGTCTATATGTGTGACTATAGACATATACAAGATGTAAAAAGTTTCCTGGCTGAACTTTGCAGGAAAAAAAGATGATAACACTACTCGAAATATTATCATCATCGTCGTTGCAACTGCTCTGTTTCTACTGGTTTGTGTTTGTGCTGCCATCTACCTGTGGAGAAGGATAAAGCTGAAGCCACAGGAGGGTGAGATGCATACTTTTCATGTATCACGTTTTGTCATTGTTGATATACTCAGGAACTAACATAATTCTTTCTTGTACTTGGTTAATTAGCTACTGATGAGATCAGCAATGTTGAATCCCTGCAATTCGATTTTGGCAAAATTAGGGATGCCACAAATGATTTCTCTGATGCTAACAAGTTGGGGCAAGGTGGATTTGGAGCTGTTTATTGGGTAGCTAATTAGTCTTACAACAAATATGTAAGAACAAACGCCTTTTCTAGTTTGTTTATTTTGGTTAATTATGTTGTTTTCATCTCAGGGGAGACTTCAAAACGGTCAAGAAATAGCAGTCAAAAGGTTGTCCAGAGAATCAGGACAAGGCAATGTAGAATTCAAGAATGAGGTCTTGTTAGTGGCCAAGCTTCAACATAGGAATCTGGTTAGACTCTTGGGCTTCTCCACAGAAGGGACTGAGAGACTTCTAATATATGAATTCGTTGAGAATGCGAGCCTAGACCAGTTCATATTCGGTAACATTTTGCTTTTAATTTCGTCATTATGCAAATTGGTTACCCATCTTAATAATGACTATATTTCTGTGTTTCAAACAATTACTCTCAGTTTTGAACTTAAATATTAATGACATTTTATGGACATACAGACCCAATCAAACGGTCAGACTTGGATTGGGATAGACGCTACAAGATCATAGCCGGTATTGCGAGGGGACTTGTGTACTTGCACGAAGATTCTCGACTCAGGATCATTCATCGTGATCTCAAAGCCAGCAATGTACTTTTAGATGGAGAGATGAACCCAAAAATTGCGGACTTTGGCATGGCAAGATTAGTCGGACAGGACGAAACCCAACGAAATACCAGCAAGATTGTTGGAACCTAGTAAGTATTATACATATATGTATCATGCTACAAACACCCTAAGAAAGAAGTATTTATTTGATAGCACTAGGAAAGTTGCATGATTGCGTATTCTTGGTTACACAAGTTAGTTATTATAATCTACATGTTTGCAGTGGATATATGTCACCTGAATATGCAATGCACGGCCAGTTTTCCGTTAAATCAGATGTCTTTAGCTTCGGAGTGTTGGTCCTGGAGATCATTAGTGGTCAGAGAAATAATTGCTTCCAAAATGGGGAGAGCACGGAGGACCTCCTGAGTTTTGTAAGTATGGATATAAAAATTAAAGCACATACCTTTCTTTTAATCATGCTACATAAAATGTAACTAAAGATGCAAATTTCAGACATGGAAAAATTGGCGCGATGGAACAGCTGCAAATGTGATAGATCCTGTTCTGAGGGCTGATACGGGTTCCCGACAAGACATGTTGAGATGCATTCACATCGGCTTGCTGTGTGTTCAAGAAAATGGAGCAAACAGACCAACAATGCCTTCAGTTGTTCTGATGCTAAATAGCACCACCATAACTCTGCAAGTACCTTCAGAGCCCCCGTTTCTTATGTCTACTCATTTTGGTCCAGACATTTCACGATTTCAGAACTATGATTCAAACTCCAGCAAAGCATCAAGGTTGAAGGCAGGCATATCCGAAGGTTCATCGCAAAATGAGGTGTCGGTCACTGATTTATATCCGCGGTAATCTGCAAGAATCGCACATCCATCACCATAAGATGTGTGCACTCCAGTGGTGCTTGGTTTAGAAGTTGGGCACGTAGATTGTGCACTTTTTGCCCGAGGTGTTTTATTTCGTCTACAGAAATAAAGCTTTTAGGACACTTTCATTAATAGAGTTAGAAGCATATCATATGTATCCAACATTGTATCAGAAGGATATATGTAAGAAAATTTAGATGCTATATATAATATACATGTATTTTCAACAAGTGAAAGTTAGTTGCAGTCAACTTCACGCATTCCCACAACGCCAAATATTTAGAAATTTTGCGGATTTGGTTAAGGCCCGAGGAAGAAAGAAAAATAAAAAAGTAAAACTAGGAAAAGTAGATGTGGCTGCTGGGATTCGAGCCCAGGTCTCCACGGCCACAACGTGGAATTCTTACCACTAAACTACAGCCACTTTTGTGATAAGCAATAAATTTCAATTTTCATGTACTACTGAAAAGTTGCAAAGAAGATTGAACAAAGGGTTTAGATGTTTTAAGCTTTCTGTTACATGTCCGCTTAGGCGGATGCATTTCACCGGGTAGTAGAATTAGCAAATAGTCGTTAAGTTTGATTGATATCCATGTTTAAGTTCTTCGGCAAATTCAAAGTGAAAAGTGCGGTAAATAATCTGAATAAGTGAAACCCATACAAACTATAGAAAATTTGCAGCTGCATGTGGAATTTTGAAAACAATGGCACTTTGCAGTCTGGAATTTCAGTGAGTTCAGACAAAGAATTGAAACATCAAATACATCATCATCTAATTGCACCGCACAAAGAAATTTCAGTAAATGACGTACATATTCCCTTCTTTGATCTGTATTCATCATTGCTTCTATAGGATGGAAAAGATAAATAAAATCAATAATGAAATGACCATCTTCACGCCCCCACTGGTGAAAAAGAAATAATAATGAGCATCAGTTTGTTAGGGAATAGATAGATGATCCCAAGTTCTTTGAAACCGTGGTTTTTTCCGAATTAAAATTAGAAAGGGACAGCTTAAAGAAGAGGATAGAGGAATATACCCAAATTTCAAAGAAAAACTTGCAGATTATTTCAATCGCAAGGTAATTCAAGCAGTCAAATATAGTCAAGTTTTCAGAAGATAATACGAATCGGTTAGACTAGCCTTGATACGTTAATAGAAGGAGAACATCAAGAAGTTTGTCGGCAATCAACATAAGCAATTTGTCAGGTGGGAAGGTCCAGAACTCAAGCAACTGGAGGACGGAGAGCATGATCTTCTGAAGTATCAATTGCAGTATGCGGGTATAAATTGCCACATGGGAATCCCAGGGTATCTGAATAGTGGCACCAGCTTGCTACTAAGGAGTGGAGATGTAGCTGCAAAAGAAGCAGGAACTGGAAGTGGGTGAACTGAAAAACCAGATGGCAAGCTTAATGCTTTCACTTGCTCTTCTAGTTTCTCTTTCTCTGCCTTCAGCTTCAACTTCTCATCTCGTAGTTCGTTCTTCTCTGTCTGCAAGTTCCAGCCATATGCAAACCAATTGCAAGATATGAATGCACCATAGAGAAAAGAGCAATCCCATGCATATACAAACCTATCAGCAAAACCACATCACACAGCTATCAAATGAGAGTACTGGCATACGGTATACCTTCAGTTCGTTGACCTTCCTCTGTAAATTATCATGTGATTCTTTTAGCTTTTGCGCTTCTTCTCTCAATTGAATCACCAGACGAACTGCATCATTCAATATACCAGCTTTATCCATTTTGGGTGGCCTTCCAGGTTCTAGTATAGAACTTAGTTCTTGGAATCTTGATATCAAATCAAAGTCAATTATGAAATGAAATAAGAGCAATATACTAAAAGCTGACACACCACACAGGGATACATAGTGCTCACAGCATTTCCGTTTGTCCACACATGCATGCTCACAGAGACACATATGTGGAGGATACAGATGGAAAGAGATCTTGCCTGTCATTCAGCCTATCCCTTCGTACTTTCTCCTTGTAAGCTTTTGAATCAGATGCACCACTAGCTCCTGACCTCAATCTTAGACAAAATTGTATGCATCTTTTAGAACATTAACATGGGTACAAGATGAGAAGAATGCATAAAAAACTCCAGAGAATTTTATTCAACAAATTTGATTGGTTAATACAAGTTGACTTTTAGTTACTATAAATTGATGAAACAATAGGCGGTCCAATAGCTACTTCAGCAGCTGCAATAGCTATAAGAAGAATTGAGAAAATGTTTCCTTTTAATTAATGATTGTAAAGAATATCATAAAAGTCTTCTTTTTCCATAACGAATAGTAATGCAGATATGCAGGCATCAAATATGTCGACCTTAATATTAAATAGGCCAAAAACCAAAAAAAATATGATGAAAATAAATACAGTCTATGTTCAAAAACCTATACCTCTTTCTAGAGCCGTGCTCCTTTATACAATCTGGATCCCCAAAAGAGTCGCCGAATTCCATACTGAAAATGGTTAAAGAAAAAATTACAGATATTTTTTATTATCGTAAGATTGAAATAATCATGTCCGACATCTCATTAGTTTAGGCTACGTCTCACTAGTTTAGTGTAAGATAGCATCATTTCAATAAAATGAACCCCCTGATTCCCACATTTCAATAATATATAATGGAAAGTCCTCATTCACTATTGCTTGATGGAGCATAAAACGTAATAACCAGCATTCAGCTAAATCTTGCCTTCCATTGAGGCCTTGTTCAAATGCTGAAGCTAATTCTCCCTAGCTATAAAAGGTCTAGATTCATACACATAAAAATTAGCTGCAATTTTGTCGCTCATTTCACTTGGCATTTGCAGGTTTACCCTGTCGATATGTTCATATGTCTGGCGTTATGAAGATTAACTACCACATTCTCATGCATATATAGAAAGGGAAACAAAGAAATATAAACGAGGAACTTTTCGAGCAAAACAAGTGTGAGCATCCCAGACAGGACGACAAACCACATCTCGCCATACAAATGAGTAGTACCCTGCACTTGAGAGCTCGCACCTCAGAATCACACAACATATCAGCACAACAATTCCCAGCATCTTACACACCGACGATTTATGTTTAAACTAGCACGCACACAACAGAGTGCAGCGAGAGGAAGAATGAAGAACACCTTAGAGTAGTAGGAGAAGGGAAAGCGTCCTGGAGGTGGGGCCACCGGAACGTCGGGTCGAGAGGAGGCATATCTTCGAGTAAGGCGTAATCGAAGACCCAATCAGCGGAATGCTCCGGCGGCAGGGACACCATCTCCTTTCTTTTAGCTCCGAACAGAGTTCCACAGGAGGAGGACGAAAACCCCGGATTAAGAGGTAAAATCCTTGGTCTTTGGGAAAAGCCTGAAGTGAGAATCTCCAAGATTTGTTTGTTGAGGAGATAATGGGGTAGTTGAAGAGCCCGGAAAGAAACGGCCACCCGGGGTAGGAATATTTTATGGCGGGCGGGATTGACTGTTGTTGGCACAGATTCTTCATTTTAAGCGAAAAAAAAATTAAACGAGAATAAAAATGAAAAATACACAACTTTTGGTGTTTCGTAATAGATTTACATCACATCATTCATTTAAAAAAAATATAACAATTTTAAGACAACTGAAAAAAATTTGGCTTACCAGCTCGCCAAGAGTAGCCGGTACTACGATCTCAAGACGAGCGATCTATTGAATTTCTATGGTGAAGATCGATGTAGCGATCTTATGATATGTGATCTCGGGGTGATGTAGTCGGGAGGTCGAACTCTCATCAGGTTGGTGAGTGTTCAGTGTAGCAACCTCATGATGTTTGACCTCAAGGTGATGTAGTCGGGAGATCCAACTCTCAACAAAATCATGTACACAATTTGTCAACAAAAACATCCAAATTCTAACCATCCAACAGCAATTGTCTCACCTGATATGTTGGGTTAAATATGAATACATAACACGTGACACTAGTTGGAAATATATATATATATATATATATATATATATATTTGTAGTGAGTTGGTGGGTATTATAGCCTACCATGCATATGATGACCAAAAGATATTAGGTTACAATTTTAAAATGTATCTTACATTCTCAAAGGAGCATGTGTAATAAGTTAATGATACAAAAGGATTATTTTTTGTATACTTTCATTTTAACTTTATTTGATGTTAGAGGGTTGTTATGGTAAAATTTTGTTTGAAACGCTGTGGTAAAAAGCAACGTGCGATTTGAAGGACACAGTTCGTTGTGGATTTTTACATCCATCATTTTTTATTATCTAAGCATGACATTATTTGTTCTGTTACACCTAAACTCCTCATTTTTTGTTGGGTTGTAAATAGTCCATGATGGAGCTGGAGTAGAAAGAATTAATTCATTTTTCGGGCAAGGATCTATTAAAAACTAAACTAGTAAGCAGAAGCTTAGTGAGAAGAAAATGTTACTGCCCATCTCAGTTTGCATATTCAGACAACCTTGAATTCTGATTCTTGATGGTCTTGCAAGATTTAGATTTGAGACTGGACCAAGGACTGCTGCAGGCAGCATACTATGATTAGGAGTAAGAGTAGGAGAGCGGCGGTGGGAATCCTCCAACGCAGTAGCACATGCCCAAATTAGAAAACCGC
>NC_026156.1:3538589-3541274 GCF_000512975.1 Sesamum indicum
TACTGTTAGCTTAAGCGTCATTGCGCTGGTTGAATTAAAAGTCCACTCTTTTCCGCCTGCATTTGGCCCACAATTCACATACAGATTCCCTATTTTGATCCCCATATATTGCTGTATCCATACTTTAATATTTTTTTTAAGGATAAATTACAATACGGTTCTCCTAAGATTTAAAATTTTGAATAATTATGAATATTATTAATTATTTAAAAAAATTATCAATACCCTTATAATTTTAAGAATCATCTAATAAATAGATTTGTTAATTTATATTAGGTTTTTATTTATTTTTTGCGATAAACTGTCCAAATGTCCATATAGAATATAAATTATAATTCTATTTATTTTTTAATTTTTTAAAAAAATTATGGACTAAGTGGATAGATTTTAATTTCTTTTCATCCACATGGTTCATTTTTTTCTTTTGCAAATTGATAATTTTAAGACTTTAACCAAAAATTATATAGTTTAATCAAACATATTTTAAAAAAAAATAGATTCATAACTATGTCAAATTTTAAGAGAACTCGTTGTATTTCTATCACATTTCTTATAGAAACAATCATAAATCTATAAGGCAATCCCTAAACAAACTTTTGTGAACTATAAAATTAATATATAAATATATTTGCAATAGACAAATATTTCATCTCTTTCGTTATATCACATATTAATAATTGATTGAATAATGAATAGTGGGATAAATTATATCAGATAGTCGTACATAGAATTTTTAGTTGTGTGGAACAGAGGAGGAAATAGGTTCAAGAAATCTTTGCAATCGACGTGGCGCAAGGTGAGTGGGTGCAAGAGAAGCTGATCATAGTTGTCAAGAGCTGGAAGTGTGATTGGGTGAGAGCATATCCCAACTCAGATAAGGCGTTTTTCTACATCACAAAAAATGATAAACCAACAGCTTAGCTTATATCCTTCACCCTCCATTTCCCTCAACTTTGCCACACAATTTCTCATATCCTCCAAGAATGGCTCAAGCTATGGCTTCAATGGCTGGCCTGCGTGGCTCTTCTCAAGCCGTCCTGGAGGGCAGCCTTCACTCCACCACCCGCTTGATCACCCCCAACACTGCCAGAATTGCCTTGCCCAGACCAGGGTTCAGCGTCCGAGCCCAGCACCAGAACTCAGCCGACACTGAGACAAGCCGCCGAGCCATGCTTGGACTCGTTGCAGCAGGGATAGCCTCAGGATCCTTTGTCCAAGCCGTCCTCGCTGAAGCCAAGCCAATCAAGATTGGTCCACCACCTCCACCCTCCGGTGGACTCCGTAAGTGGCACTAGTCACTAGTTTTGTTCAGTCTTATTTTAAAGAGTTCTTGTGCTTTGAGGGGCCATTTACAAGGCCTCGAATCTATGGCCTATTATTAGAAATGACGCCCTTGTGAGTAACCCACCAAGTAATCAGTCTGAGACCTATCGACCATTTATCCTACACATAAAAGTAATCAATCGACACCTATGGGTGTGTAATCCTCAGGATCATATATAATTAAATTTGATTTTTCCAAGAATAAGTTACCAAAGAGTGTTTCTGATTAATTGGTTGAGTTTTTTAACAAATTTCGAACGCAGTAACCCACTTATATATATACCTAAGCTTATCAAGCATTGCAGGCCTGCAAACGGAAGTGATTTAGCAGATAATGTGGCTAAATGTGTATAGACGATTTTCAGCAGTTGTGTGTGGTCGCAACTAGGACTGTTTCATCGTAGAAGAATGAGTTAACTTGTGCCTGACATTCACCACTAATCCTCAATGGAAATTACGTGTTTTCACAGCGGGAACTTTGAACTCTGACGAAGCAAGAGACCTGCAGCTGCCCCTGAAAGACCGGTTTTTCCTTCAGCCCAAGACGCCAACTGAGGCTGCAGCAAGGGTGAAGGAGTCTGCCAAAGAAATTAAGGGCGTGAAGTCGCTGATTGACAAGAAGGCTTGGCCTTACGTCCAAAATGACCTCCGTCTAAGGGCAGAATACCTCCGTTACGACCTCAAGACCGTCATCTCTGCCAAGCCTAAAGAAGAGAAGCAACCCCTACAAGACCTCACTGGGAAGCTCCTCCAGGACATCAGCAATGTGAGTTAATCCCAAGTTCAACATTTGTACTCCCTGGATACTCTGATTTACTTGCACCTATAGACATCTAAATCATGTTTTGTTCTTTATCAGCTGGACCATGCAGCAAAGATCAAGAGCACCCCCGAGGCAGAAAAGTACTATGCCGAAACTGTGGCTACACTGGATGATGTTCTCTCCAAGCTTGGCTAGAAATTACTATGTACAATGTTGTTGTAAGCTTTCATTTTGAGTGAATGAGATGCTCTTTTTACATGCAATTTCAAGAACTTTCCTCTGTTTTCTCAAATACGTATTCACTTGAAAATCTTATCTTAGATGCAATTCCTGGAAAATATCAAGCTATTAGGCTGGATTCTGTTCCCTTCCTGTTATGTCCTAGCCTGGAATTTGCTCCAGAAAGTAAAGAACACGGATATTCAGCAGATTGGCATCACATAAGCACATGAAATCGTCTCTGAATATAAATCCATTGGCAAAAGCAAAGAGTGCAGCTCAAGATAAAAACAAGAGAAATAATGGAAAAGCCTCTATGAATTCTGTTATACAGAGTCCATCACGATCACCAAATAAATACTAGGGGGGGGGGGGGAAAA
>NC_026156.1:3541284-3568735 GCF_000512975.1 Sesamum indicum
GGGGGGGGGGGGGGATAAAAATAGCTGTTGATGGATGAGTTCCAACTGAATACCTTCATCTGACCCAGAATGAAGCAATTAGAGAGTAAAATAACTATTCAAAACTGAGACGAGGCCGCAGTTTCTCTAACATTGTGTCTGGCACCATTCCTTCAAAGGTAACCAAGCTTGGTTTGTACGGGTAGAGTTTATTTGATAGTGAAAAGGTTTGTGATTGCTTAACATCGCAGACCTGTCCAGTCTTAATTGTGTAAGTAAATATTTTCTCACCTTTCAACCAAAACCATATATCACCTTGTTTAGCAAGCAATGGGAATAAACTTGGCTCAACAACATTATCTTTGTTCATGGACGGCAAAGGAATGACTTTCTTGTTTGCACACCATCTGTGCTTCTTATAGTCTTCTAACTCCATCACTTGTAGATTTTTTCCAACTATTTGGACCAATGCAAGTTTCCCATCCCAATCTAAATCCCACAGCGTTGTCCGATTGCAGGTCAGACCCTCTGGCAAATGATTTACAGTGAAAGTTTCAGTTCCCATATCTAGAGACACTACCCGTTCACAACGTTCCTCACCAGATTTAATAACTATGAAACAATTGTCTTTAAATCTGTATCCATTATTAGCAGTCATAATACAAGGAAATGTTATTTGCCTCCACTCCTTAGAGTGACCAGGAGTAAAAACTTCACAGCCTTCTCTTCCATTTTCTCGATCGTTGTAAATGGCCACTATTCTATAGTTTCCAGTGGCTGGGACATAACAGAAGACAAAACCATAGTTACCACTGTGTGGATCAGGCAATTCAAGAACACGGCGAGTGGCCGGATTCCAGATGCAATACTTGAACGAGCTATTATTCCTCAGGAGTAGCAAGCCATCACAACCATGAAGGTAAGAGAAAGAGTCAATATGGGAAATGTGGCCGGTCCGAACAACATTATACCAATGCCAAACAACAGAGTTTTGACCCATATGCTTTTGAATGAAGTAATGGTCATGAATCAGTGCACGCCACTGTTTACACACGAGCTGAGCCTTTGTTAGGGACTTGAGGGGCAACCAGCTCAGGATCTCTATAATGACCTCAGGCGGAAGGATTGGTGTTGATTCATCACTTTGCTTGTTCTGAGAAAATCTGTACACCACAAAGCGCCCCAATGCCCGTGCCTTGTTGGCCACTAGAGTCCACATTATGCTTGAAGTCCAGTTTCTCAAGCTCTCCTTGATGGGAGAAACGGACAATCTGGTAGCTAAGTTTCCCATGTCCACTTCTCAAAAAATCTGCAGAAAAGCCAAAAACTGGGCATGCTTGCAATTTAGAATTGTAAATAAAAAGAAAAGGTTCATATGTCAATAATGTGTGTGTGTGTGTGGCATGCAACAGAGAGAAAGTGTGTATGTTGAGGTCTAAAGAGCAATCAACAAGAAGATTCACAGAAACCACCAATTCATATCAAATAGGACCAACAAACAAATAATGCATGATAACAACTACAATCCTCGTAAAAAAATCAATTGATAGCAGAAATCAATCAGCACTATCAGGGTCAATTGATAACATGAACAGGGTCAATTACAGGTAAAAAAGGAAATTGAAACAGAAAATTTATCAGGATAACAACAATGTTTTTCTCAATGAGGGAGAGGGCGGACACAAGATACGGAAATCCATGCATCAGTTAGCACACCCATCACACCAAGTGAACCAAACACATAAATCTGAAACAACAAGAACGATGAAAGAATTTGGCTTACCCGTAATAGTGTGGATAGAAGAATCTGCAGCACTGCAATTGTAAAAGAGAAAAGTGTGCAGAGAGGAGAAGCAAGTTTCGTTTTGGTTGGACTTATACAAGTGGTTTTGACTACTCGGGATCGTGGGGTTATATTTTATTTCGGTGATTCTTTAAGATTTTATTTGATACATAGTTATCTCAACTTCAGATTCTGTTTCACACGTACTTCTCTAGTTAAACTTGAACACGTAGGGTTTGACCTTTCTTTTCTTTTCTTTTTTTTCTTGCTTTATTTATTTATTTCGAATTGTTTTCCCTTGAGATATTTTGGATGATTTAAAATTTTAATTATCGACCATCAATATAATGATAAATAACTATTATTAAAATTGATGAATAACTATTATTAACGTAAATCAATATTCATATATTGATAAAATTTAAAGATTATAAGTCAAATTTATCGACTGAACAGGTCTCATTAAGATTATATTTACTAAAGGTTGTTAGGCATGATATCCTATTAGCCGTGATTGATTGAATTGATCGAGTACACATTGGGATGTTGGGCATATATTGTAATCAACTCAAAATGGTGATGATTTCAATCACTCAAGCCTCGCCCGCTGTTTTTAATTTTGTTATTGCCTTCTTAGTCCTCACCCAAAATGTCCGAATTTGCTCTCTTTCACTGCAAAATTCCTCAATAATATTGTTAGGTGCAATAAATTAATGCACGTGACATCCTTTTTTACTAACATCACCTTTCCTGGCTCTTTTTCCATCAATTCTTGGAGTGAAATGGAGGTGAAAGAGAAAGCAAGAAGAGTAAAGAAGAGATGGCTTCTTCACAATTCTGCTTTTTATCTTTTTCTCCTTTTTTTTTTTTTGTCAGTTGGGATTTGGATAAATCTATGAGAAAGAGGAACAGTGTAGAAGGGAAAAGAAAGTCGAGAACTTCATTGGTTTTTCTGAATTTATGTCTTTGATTTTTTCTCTTTTTTTTTGGAATTTTGTAGTTTGGTTCACCGAATGATGATTTTAATGTATCAGTGCAGAGGGCGCGCGCCCTCCTCTTTAGCAGCCGCGGTGGCGTTTAAATAAATAATTTTTAATTAATTTAATTAAAGTTATATTATATTATATAAATAATTAAATAATTATTAATATAAATAATATTTATTAATAATAAATATATAATATTTTAATTAAATAATTATTATATAAAATATAATATTATATATATTAGATGTGAGAAAAGGGCAAAAATGTAAGAAAAAATGCATTTTTATAACAAATTCGCAGTCCAAAGCACGTGTAGGTCAATTTCTATATAGAGAGGGTTTTGAACTTTATTTTATATTATAGGGGGAGTATTCTATACTTTAATTTTTATAAAGGGGTTTGTAAACAATTCTATTATCATAAGGGTGATTTCTGGATTTTTTCCGATTTTTCTAGTTTGATTCATATGTGGTTTCAGTTTCAGGCCGCATTCCCTCCAGACGTAGAAAGGTGGGTTGGTTATAGTAAGAATGGGTCTGGGTCTGGGTCTGGTGCACCTAGTCGTTTCAAAATATTCCCAGTTACAATATCAAGCACCAACTGCCAGCCTTGGTCACAACTTGTCAGCAGACCATAGTCATGTAACGCGCAAGGAAAAATATCATAGTCCCTTGGATTCTTCTTCATGAACGGTATGGGTATAACAATCTTCCTATCAGCTCATCTCTGCTGCCTCACACTTTCTAGTGTCCAAACATGGAGCTTCAAGTTTTCTACAGCGCCAAGCGCCAGTTTCTCCTTCGAGTACAGAGCCCCGACTTCTCTCCAATGCAAGAAAAAGCTATCCGAGATCTTAATCCTAGTCACCCGTTCATTTTTCATTTCAGGCACACTATTTCGGCGTCACATGTTCCAGCAGATTTATGCAGCCTGATCATATAGTAAACTTCTTGGAGCACTTTGATATCAACTCTAACAATTCCCAATTTAGAGGAGAAAGGGAACTCGACCATTCTCCATGTAGCATTGGGGCCAATAGAATCTTGAAACCTCCGTTTCCATCAGCTCCATTTGTGTATGGATAGACCAATTTGAACTCATTAGTGGAAGTAACATAACACAGTCTCATGCAGCCTAAGACATTCTCATCTGGCACAGGCACATGCAGAATTTCCCTGGTGGAAGGATTCCGTAACCTGAATTTCTGTTGCCCCTTGCTTTTCTCCAAGATCAGTCCACGGCAACAATCTATATATGTTTGTCCGGCAGCTGATTCCTAAGGATCGTCGCCTGGCTTTTTAAACACCCAGCCGCCAACAGCCCGCTTCATGTGCACATCGACAAACGCAAGATCCTGGATAGTTGAACTCCATCGCTTGGACACACATTTGAATCTCAGTAATGAACACACTGGCAACCAGCTCAGGATTTCAAAAATTAACTCATGTGCAAGGTGGTGTTGTCGTCTTACGGAAGATGACATCTTTCTTTCCTATATATTTAAAAAACAATGTTCACTACTTGTCCACTTCGTATGGCATTAATTGGCAGGACAACATTTTTGAAAGAACACAACACAAGCACATCAAAGCAAGCAATAACGTTAGACAAAATAAACAAAAACAAGAGATGTAGGAAATCTGATGATGAATGTAAACGTTAATTACCCTTTGTAGTTATAGGAGAAGAGCTGATTCGGCAATTAATCGCTGACAGTGATAACGAATATATGTGGGGTGATATGTGTTGAGAGTTCTTTTTCGGTTGGGATGCTTTAAATTCATTCTTATATTTTGCTATCCTTCTTAATCGGGACTGCTGGCTGGAGTCCTGTTTCAATAGTTTTTTCTTGTTTTATGTGTTGAGAATTCTTTTCTCATTGGGATATTTTAAATTCATTCTTATCTTTTTAGCTATCCTTCTTAATCGAGACTGCAGGCGGGAGTCCTGTTTCAGTACGTCGTTTCTTGTTTTATGTGTTGAGAGTTCTTTTCCGATTGGAATGTTTTAAATTTATTTTTATCTTTCTAGCTATCCTTTGTAATCAGGACTCCAGGTTGGAGTCCTATTTCAGTACGCCATTTCTTGTTTTTCAGGATCACCCCATTCATCCAAATCTCTTCTTATTAAGTAATATTATTTCCACTAATTTCTCAAGCCAACAACATAACAAATAGCTCACAAGATTAAATTTTGGCTTTTACATAGATCATTGAACAATTGTAACGTCTATTTCGCTAAATTATCTCTTATATTTTACACAAAAATTATCACAATTATTGATACTTTTTTGATAAGTAACACTCATAATGTCTTTTTCTAGTAGATATGTAATGAAGCCTCTATTGAAAATTGTGAGATTTCAAAGTAAATTAATGGTCAAGTTCAATTTGAGCAGTATGCTTGTTGTTGGTATCAAATTTGCAATTAAAATTTGTTTTATTGAAGTTAAAATTGCATTTTTTAAAAAGTATAGGGGCAAAAGTGAAATATCCTTTATATTCTTGGACAGAAAGTGCAATACTCCCCATAGGTCTGTGAAAAACGAGGAGGCGAAGTCAACAAAACTTTCGTATCTGAATACTATTATTCTCTGGAGAAACCCTAGATTTTAATTCACCACTCTCCGGTTTCTCTCTCTCTGTGTCTCGAAAGATGGCTAAGAATCGGGAACCCGAGAAGCCCGTCGAATCCGAAACGGAATCCGGGGAGGAAGAAGATGACATAGCTACTTCTGAAGACGCTGGCTCGCAGGATTCCGACTCCGAACCCGATCTGGCGCAAGTTAGCAAAAAGCCCTTATCCTCAACACAGGCAACTCCCAAGAAAGCCCAACCTCAGTCCTCCTCTAAACCCCAACCGCAGCCGCCTTCATCCTCTGATGAGGAGGAGTCTGGATCTGAATCGGAGTCAGATTCCGACGAACCAGACCCGAACGTCAAGCCCATAGCATCCAAGCCCATGGAAAATGAACAGAAATCCAGTGACGGCGCTAGGAAGCTCAGATCCAAGCCCATTGCTTCGGATATCGTAACTCCTGCTAGATCCACCGCCGCAAAACGCCCTGCCGAAGAGAAAGAAACGGAGACTAAGGATGCTAAGAAGTCGAAGAAAAAGGCCGAGCCCGACACTTCCGAGAAAAAGTCTACTGATGATTCGAAGAAATTGCTTTTCCAGAGGCTTTGGAGTGAGGATGACGAGATTGTGATTTTGAAAGGGATGATAGATTATGTGACCAAGAAGAAGTCCGATCCGGTTGCTGACTTGAATGCTTTTCATGATTTTATTAAGAAGAATTTGCATGTGGACGTGACTAGGACTCAATTGCAGGATAAGATTAGGAGGCTGAGGAGGAAGTATGTGAACAATAAGAGCAAAGAGAAGGAGGGTAAGGATAGGACCCTCTCGAAGCCACATGAGCAGAAAGCTTACGAGTTGTCCGAGAAGATTTGGGGGAATGAGAGTGGGAAAGAAAATGGGGTTGAAAAAGTGATGGGAAGTCCGAAAGTGAACGGTAGTGCACTGAGGAAGACTCCAAGCAAGAGGCCTAACACGGGTGAAAATGAGGAAGCTAAGGATGTGAAGAGTGTGGAGGTTGTGAATAGTGATCCGGAGAGGCTGTTGCCAGCCAAGCGAGTGAATTCTGGTGGTGTGACTGTGGAGGAGAGGATTTTGAGGATTGGGGCAGAGTATTTTGAAAGCGGAAAAGGGCTCGAGCGGGAAAAAGAATGGAAGAAGCTGAGTGTCGAGGAGATAGAGGTCTACCTGAGGCAGTTGGAGGTGAAGACTGCACAGGCAAAGCTTGTTCTGGATGCTGTGAAGTCCGGGGGTCACTGAAGCTGTAGACAGGTTACTTCATAGTAATGCCTTGGCAGTGTTATAACTGTAGGATTTTGGGTAATTTGTGTCTATGCTATGGATGTATTGTTAAGCTAATTCTAATTTACGTTTCTTATTTGGTCTTAAGTCCTTTTGTGGTGGAACCCCTCATGTTCTGTATAATGAACTACTTTGGTGTTTATCTGTATGTGTAGCATCTGTTGTGCTGATGTTCCTGGTATATTTTACATTTGCTCTCATCTACTTTTCTTTAGTTGTTAGTTACCGTTCTGAGTAGTTTGATTAAAAAAATTCCATTGCTGATTCAAGTTCAATGATAGATGTTTCTTTTGTTTGAAGTCAAACCAATCAATTACTCCAGTTATTCCTTTACCTCAATTGTGATTGAACTTTTCTTTTTTATATTTCCCCTGTTTCTCTAAATTCAGGTCCTCTAGTCATGCTGGACTTTTGTTCTTGAGTTAATTTGACAACAGGAAGGACAATACTGATGAGTGTAACTAGGACAGAGGATGTGCAAGTGGGATATAATCTGTGCTAGGTTTTTCTCCGCGGTTAGAAATAGTTGGTCATTTGTCTGGTCTTGTTAACTGTAAGTGTATCATAGCATGTATACGCTATTTTATGTATCTTTGTTAGGAAAATACAGTTTCATCTAATTTAGCCATGAGCAATAGACTTTTGGCAATACCTGGATTGTTTAGGGCAGGACGCACATCTAGATTCTGATTGGATATTCCATCCGGAAGGGAAACTTGCTTCTGTAGATGATTCATTATAGCCTACCGTTCTATCATAATAATTTTAAGCGTTTTATGGTGCCTTTAGGACATTGGTATCAATCTCCTACATATGATAGAACTTAACTTTTCTGTAAGGTTAGCTCCTGATACTGCAGTGTCCATGAAGTAATTGTCAATGGCCCCTGAAACCCAGTCCTCATGTCGCTGTGGGCTCCATATCCTGATAGACTAGCTGTAGCCTTGTGCATTGTGTTTAGTAAAAGTAGATATTTGAAATTGTATAATCTAAGGTGAAGAGAGCGCTTCACTCATTACAACCTTCTCACTCATTACAACAGAAGGTTATCCATGCTACTTGAAGCATGGTATGATAGTTGTAATGTCAATGATCAAACATGTTATTTCCAGAAAGAGAACAATATGTCGTGGGATAGAAGAATGAGATACTCATGGATACAGAGTAAAACCCACCAATTGGCGATATGAAAACATAAAAGTAAGTAAAACCTTGAAAGAGAAAAATGTTGCCGTGAAGTTGCCAAAGGCCCTAAGTCAGTGCAGTTACAGGAAGAAGTTGAAATTTGTGAACTTTTGTAGTGGGAAGCTAGATGAAATGTCAGGCAGGTACTCCTTGTTGATTTGGTTTGTTGTCTTGGCTTTCATGTGGATGCTCTTTCCTTTCTTCTTGAATGACTGCTGCTGCAGAAACATAGTAGGCAACCGCAAATAGTCCATGAATAAAGCACAAAATCCCTCCAATGGAGAGTTGCCTATGATGGGCGATTCCACAGTCCTTTCTAGATTTTGAGTTTGCTAATGTTCCTGAGATTAGCAAGATGAATGCAATGGCCAACATAATCCTATTTCATCAACACAGTTTATGCTAGTCAGTGCCTTGGAATGCTGAGGTAGAGAACTATTCCAAGGAAAAAATGAGAAGAATGTGAAATTCAAGTGATCTGGATTGAGATATATAAGAGTACCATGCCATGAAGAGGGAGGCAGCAGCAAGCTGCTTGTTTGGAGAAGCTCCATCCAATTCTTCTTTAGATCTAATGAAGATGCATCCTCCCATCAAGTTGGTTAAAACATGTGCTAGGCACAGGAGCACCACTGCAGCCAATCCAAGTTTGAAAGCCTGGTAGCTGGGATCTCGGCACTCAAAAATCCATACTCTCAGGTTTTGAGCCTGTCCAACAAAATTAAACTTTGCTTATTTACTTACCTACCACAGAAATCCAGGAGCTCTAAAGATGGACAAACCTTATTCTGAGCAACCTCCGCCTGGATACCAAGAACACCAGCTACAATGTCCATAACCATGATCAGAAGACATACGACAACATCTGCATTTTTCACCATGGTTGCTACACAATGTGGAGTGAATCACAGAAGGATGCTACACAAGGTGAAGAGCAGAATCACAGAAGAAGATTGTTTACTCAGGAGAAACAGGAACTACTCGTACGTATATAAACCCACAAATCAATCCTTCCTGCATGTATGGGAATCGGAATAAAGTGGAAAAATGAGAAAGATTAGCTGGATTAAGTGTGGGATAAAAGGTTTCTTTTGTCTTCAACATCTGTTTGCCTTTGCCCTGTTTTATGGTTCTCCTTGGCGGGATTCCTTACATTGGGAACAAGAAAAGTAGTGCATCGCCAGAGTATTAATACAGTTTGATTGGTTATATTCTCTACTCTCTTCTACCTAGTGCCATATATTCACTTGCATGTTACTCCCCAATCCATATCTCATCAGACTTTGCCACTTTATTCACTTCATTGTTAGTTTCTTATTTCTGGATCTTATATGTTGGGCCTGCTCCGAACTCAAACGTACGTTCTCATGATTTAGATCTCTTATAATTATTGAAAAATATCATTATAGCATTCTCACCAAAGTATATTTCGTTGCTTCCTTCTTGTATTTATTACTCGACAGAATATGAGAAAGCAGAGTGTGTGTTGAAAGTACATAAACGAGCCCATTGGAAACGGAGAGAGAAGTTGACAAACAAACTATAATAACTTGGGTAGTTGAAGCAGGCCATGAGTCTGTCAATTATGGATCAACATTTGGCCCAAACCCAAATTCAAGCCTTACATGATTCATTGGGACGTGGTGTTGTGAATTCAGTGTTATGCTCTACATAATAACTTTTGGTAATTTTTTCTCTTATTATATTTTCTCATATATATTCTCCCTCTTTCTGTCATCATATCAGAATCTTCTTAAACATTTATTATGAATATTGATTTACTATTTTGTATATAATATAAACAATATAATTTTTTTTACTTTAGAAAATTTTAAAAAATTACGTATACACAAGTGTCCCACAAATTATTAGTTCTTTTTTTTTTTTAAATGAAAGAACTGCTGATATTTGAATTAGAGGACTGTAGACGTATTAATACTTATAATCGTTATTGCAATAATGAATTTTGTGAAATATAAAATGAAAAAGAAGTCTTACGCATAATAACTAAATATAACTTGTCCGTGTATTCGCTATTAATTAAAAATTGTTAATAAATTAAGAATTTATGAAAAATAACTATCATCAACCTTATATAACGGGATTTCAACGCAGGACAACTAAACTTAAAATAAGAATCTTATTAGCTTAATTTTGGTCATACTTACATTCTCCCCATGTGAAAAATTCTATGATGCTAATGATGATCACCTTAATCCTCTTTTTTCAAGGAAAAAGGGAAATAGAGAGAGAGAGAGAGAGAGCTGGCTCTATGTAGTTCTAGAAAGCACTCCGGAGTTCTTCTAAATTCCTAACGGATATAACCCCGCCAATCTTCCACCTGTCCTACTTTTTTCCTTTTTATAATTCTGCATTCTTCCATCTTTCGTTGTTTTCATGTTCATCAGTTTATGTATTTTGTTTCTCATAGTTCGAGTTTCGGTGTGAAGGAAGAGATATAATGGCAGGCTACCGATGGAAGACCTTCTTTGAAGAGGAGGATCGTCCTGAGAAGCCAAGAAGATATGGTGTCACCGAAGTGAGGGGACCCCATTGCTCCCTTTTCTCCCAGAACCTCCTCCAGGTGCCGATTTCTTTCCCGCTTTTCACGAAGAATCATGCCTTTATATTCTTTAGCAGTGTTTTAATTCTTTTTTTATTTTTTATTTTTTAAGTTTTCTCGTAATTGGTTGTTCCATCTTTGTAAATTCTTTTAAATAGTGCAAGTGGGGTGAGATGGTGCTTCAATTTCAAGTTTCTTGAAGTTCCCACGGTAGTGTTATTGCTTTGTTTGAGTTCTTGAAATTGTTGTGACTTTGTTCCCTTTCTTATTTTATTTGCTTATCTGATAATTTGGATTGTATTAGTATCATTAAAGATGTCAGTGCGCATGATCCTCCTTTCACTTATTTGTGCCCGTATGGAGTGGGGCAGGTGTTTAAATTTTGTACCAAACCTTCTTATGTTTTAAGAGACATCACGCTCGCCTAAATTATATTTTCTAGTGTCTTATAGAGATTGTGTTTGTTGAAATATTTGATTGGGTTGGCATTTCATCTTACGATGGATTGTTATTAGTTACATTAACTGGTCACGGAAAGGGTAAGTATCTACTGATCAGATAAAACTTTATTGCCGGCTTTAAGCGGCAGTTGTGCAATTTGTTAGAAAACATTTCTTGATAGAAGCGCTGTGTTGTGTTTCCAATACTCAACATTCTTCTACTATTGTGGAAGAAATATGCTTGGTAATTCTATTGACTAATCTACGTGTGATGTAGGATGTCTTTGAGTCTATGGGACAATTTGTTGATGGCTTGAAGTTTGCTGGAGGCTCTCATAGTTTGATGCCTAGAAGTTATGTGAAAGAAGTAACTGATATGGCACATAGGCACAATGTCTATGTGAGCACCGGTGACTGGGCCGAACACCTACTGCGCAAAGGTCCTTCTGCCTTCAAAGACTACATTGATGTAAGAAAATTTGAGATTTTATCCTTTTAAATTATTCAATTGCTTTCCGTGGTGATAAATATCATTCCACAATTTGTCTTAGGAATGTAAGCAATTGGGTTTTGATACCATTGAAATCGATGCTGGATCACTTGGAGTCCCTGAAGAGGTCCTCTTGAGATATGTGAGGCTGGTGAAGAGTGGAGGTCTTAGAGCTAAGCCTTTATTTGCTGTAAAGTTCAGCAAGTCAGATATACCCGCGAAGACTGATAGGGCATTTGGATCTTATGTGGTGCCAACACCTCGGACTTCAGGTGAGAAATTGATTTGTTGGAGCTGTTAATCTCTCAATGGCATGGATGCTGGATCCTCTGCTTTAACGAATTAGTGTCGCGTGTTTAATGTCTATATTATCGATATAAGATATACTTCAAGTATTTTTCGTGGAGGATTAGGGGTGCTACTTGCTCTGATAGCAGAACGAAGCAGGCTAGAGGACCCTCTATTAAGTTGTTTTTGTGGAGAAGTAATAGCATCATGATTTCATTGTAGACTGATGGTCTTCTCCTTGACTAATACTATCAATAATACCATTATCCAACTGAAAGACTGGTAAAAGCTCTGTGGAGCTTTTTAGCTGAATCCATGCCTTTCACCATTATCTTTTGGTGGAAAAATGTTAGGATGGGAGGTGCGCCCAACTTGGTCGAGGAAACCGATAAATTAATTTTTGTGGCTTGAGGTAATTCTATCGAGATCTTACTCATATCATTTTGAATTCAGCTATTATTTAAGGATATCAATCTACAAGTTAAAGAAAAGATTTTATTCATTCTCTTGCTTTTGGGAGTCTTCTAGTGACGTGATCAGTTTGCTGCATGGTCTAGCAATCCAAATTCCAAAACCATGTTTGCTTCACTCTAGCTAAAGTCAGGATCAAGAAAGTAACAAACAATTGGACTTTTATCTTGTTTCGGCCCTTTTCACTCCGTGAGGGAAGTTTACTAATCTACCGAATTCAGGTGCAGTGATGCATCTTAGAGGTTTTATACTTGACAATATGTAGTGGCTTAACAGTTATTTAGATGGAATTCAGAATTAGATTGATGAGCGCCTAATTTTCTAGGGTGCATGATAGTTTTGAGAATGCATGGTGGACAAAATTTACGCTTGAGACTGTACCAAAAATAGATCAGAATTTCCATGAGACATATACTTCAAGAGATTTCTGCTCTGTGTCTGTCATAATTTTGCTTCCTTGTTCTGCAGAGCTTGTTGAGGACGTAGATCTTCTGATTAGAAGGGCTGAAAGATGCCTTGAAGCTGGGGCAGACATGATAATGATTGATGCTGATGATGTCTGCAGAGAGGCTGACTCTGTCAGGGCTGACATTATAGCAAAAGTTGTTGGCCGTCTAGGGCTTGAGAAGACCATGTTTGAAGCATCAAATCCTAAGGCATCTGAATGGTTCATCAAACAATATGGGCCAAGGGTATAGTTTCTTTTTTCCCCTGTTTCTTTTATCATTCAATTTAATTCTGCTTAAGAATTTTAAGTTCTATTCCTGTGTCACTCTAGGTGAATCTTTTCGTGGACCATTCTCAAGTAATGGATCTGGAGTGTCTTCGAGGTCGTAACCTGGGGAAAGATCATACATCTATTCTTGGTTCATCATATTTTCTGTTTTAAGCTGATTTTGTTATTATGGAGAAGTCTTCATCTAAGTTGGTCACAATAATGGTTTGTAGGTACTATTGTCTACTTCAGATTATGTTAAATTGTTAATGAAATGTATAACTCCACGTTTCCGTGCTGGGGGGCACTCAGGTTATAGCTTAAAATTTTGTGTATTTGAATCGGGTTGTAATGTATTTTTATTCTGATATCAAGTCATGTTGGCTTCTAATGATGGAATTTCTGTTAGATTTGAGGCAGTTGCTCTTCTGACTTCCATCACACTGATAGGAGATCTCCAAACATGCTTTGGGTTGGTGGGTGTTGGGTGTTGTGTTCAGTGAGCTTCTCTTACTATTTCGTATATTAGAATGATCATCCCTGATACTCCACTTGCCCACCAGATAGAGCAAAGTACACATTTTAGTATTAATTTCCGCCGTAGAACATGTGATAAGAATGAGAATCTGCCTGTAAAATTGCAGCTTCATCAAGTTGGGTATAGAATTAGAAGAAGTGATCATAATAGTTGCAATATCTGTATTTTGACAAGGAAAAACTGAAGTGATCCCGTTCCTCGTCTTTCCGCATTATCTTGATGCAATATACTTGTATTAATCTCCACCAGTTTGGATGTGACTGCTGGTTTTGTTTTTCTTGCACCTCTCGTGGGCATTGGCTGTGTTGCAAGGAAGTAGTATTCATTTACAGCCTCAAGCCCTGGCAAAGTGCTGCCTTCATGTTGTGTACAACAAAGCAGCTAACACTAGGGTCGATCTTTCTCTTACATTTTTTCTGGCACTCCTTTGATATATTTAATCCGTTCGTTGTTTGCGTGAAGGCATCTGAATTTAATTGACGAACTGAGGCACCCCAATTCTGATAACTGCTGGACTCTTAATAACTTGGACATGCATTATTTTTGCCTCGGAGTTGTGTTTTGACTGAATGATCTGAATTCATAATGAAGCATTAGATGCAGTTTAGTCACTCCAAGTATGAACAAGATGTAATTGTTATAATGATATATAAGTTTTGTCTTTAATGGACCATCACAGCTTGTTATGATCAGAATTTCAAGCACTGTTTATAAAATAGCAAACTGATGCTTCAATACCGTTTCCCATCTCTCTCTGCGTTGACGCCCGAGCCGAGGGCATGTGATGGCTAATCAATGAAAGTATGACCACTGGTGGGTAGGGGCAATTAAATATCTCACTGAATCATTCTATAAATATTTCTTTATGGCATTCATTGATTGTTATCTGAAATTAACACCATCATTCCGGAAACAAATGAGAAACGCAAGCATTTACTCTTAATTAAAGAAAACTATGAATGCTTTATATCACTGAGCTGAGTCTTTTAGTCATTATTATATAAATATATCAGAGCATCAACACTGTTTGATCTCACGAAGGTTTCACATGCAATGATCGGAATCCCCTTTGTGCTAACTTGTTTTCTGAAGGCTGCGTGGTAATAATTCAACCCTCTATCTCCGAAATTCATTAGTCCTGAGAAGACTGATTGCTGCATGTGGGTACCCTCATTTTTTCCTAAGTTTTGCTGCGACCTGAATGGATTATACAGGTATATTGCACGTTAAGATTACTCGGGAATCATGCTTCAACGTCGAATTGTAGAACTAATTCGCGGAATGAGAGTGTTGGCTATGGCCTGTTGAACGAGTGGTCTCTTTCTGTTTGGCTAGTGTGTCGGAGTAGAATTAAAACATTCATTTCCACAATTTAATGAATTAGGTGGAATGGATTGGTGTTTGGTTTCCGTTCTTCGAGGGATTCAATGCCTTTCTCTACTTGCATCATCAGCGATGGACGGGTTATTTCATTTAACCCGGAAATATTTAACAATAGTATTTATTGACATGTAATCTTCTCTGGTACGAAGAGATTCTTTTTTCTGAAAAAGAACTACCAAATCAATATATCTCTTCAGTGAAAAACCCAAGATACTCCTATTCTTTGAGAATTTGTAAATCGAAAGAGCAGCTTTTCGTTTACTAGATTTTGTTGGCGCTTTCTTTCTCAATGCTATAAAACGACCAAAATAATTTCGACGACAGTTCCATATTTCCTAATTTGTATCGTCGGCACAACTACTTCACCGCTCACTTTCCCTGAATTCCTGTGGTACTTTCCAGTTACCATTCTTGATGACCCTTTTTATATCTCCTCTCTTTTTCTCACCCCCCAGACAGCATCGAGGGTCATATTAATACACGTATCAGCAGTGATTATGCCCGTTGATTTTATTGCGTGGATGTTTGCAAAACTGCCTTAAAGGAGTTGCAATAAATAATGAAAACCAGCATGTAAAGCTTATGGCTGGTCCAAGGAAGGCAACTGTTTGGCTATATCTTGATTCTTGCACTAAATGAAGAAACAGAATATGGCTCAAGAATCATTCACAGTTTTCGTATTGCGGGTTTCTATAGTTATATACCTTCTATACATACCTAACTGATGGAGAGGGACGACCGGTTGGTTATGGATCTTTAAGAAGTTTAAGGAGTCAGCAACAGGAGCAGCAGGGAGAAAACAAGATGCCTGCTGTTTGGTTTGCTCTGAAGAGGTCTTTGCAATGCAAATCTGAACAAGGAGATGTCTGTGAGCCAAATGGTAGAAATCTGAGCAACATTTCAACAAAGAAAAGTAGCGGGGGATGGTCCGGTTGTTCGAGGTCTATTGCAAACTTGAAAGATGTTGTGATTCATGGGAGTAAAAGGCACACGGAAAAGCCGCCAATTTGCAGCCCGAGATCCATTGGAAGTAGTGAACTTCTGAACCCAATAACCCATGAAGTCATGCTTAACAATTCAACCTGTGAGCTTAAAATAAGCGCCGGATCTGGTTTCCAGGGAGGTGGTGGTGATGATGCTGTTTCTAAGTTCGTTGGCATGTTGAAGCCTGGAACTCCAGGCCCTGGACGGTTTCATGTTGCGCGGGGACACAGGACGGGCGTATTAGGCAGTCCGATAAGGAGGACATCGAGTAGCCTGTCCAGGAGGAGTTCTGGATTTGGTGCTATTTCGACAAAGCCAAGGTCTTCTTTTGGGGTGGAATCTCATGGAGCTCTGTTTTGCCATAAATGTGGTGAGCGATTTGTCAGATGGGAAGCTGTGGAGGAACATCATCTCTCCAAACACGCGGGTTAGACGTTGCTTCTTGATTTTCCTTAGTTTTTCTTTCTCCTTATTTCCCATTTTTCTCTTGAATTTCTTGTTTGTAGTAATTAAAAATGTAAATAGATAGCATATTGCACTGTTTATAACTTGTTTTAATTATTCTCAGTTTGAGCTTACATTGATTATTGAACGAATGTAGTTTGAACGAGTTTTAATTTAATCAAACACAAACTAAGTTCAAGGAATTTGATATCTTTAAGCGTATTTTATTGTTCTTTTACTAATCAAATCGAGCTCCAAACAAGTTTGGAAGATTATCAAACAAATATTTTTATTCAAATGTGGTTTGTTAAGTTAATGAATTGGGCTTAAACAAGTTTTTCTCGATCAACCTCAATCAAATATCTGAATAGTCTAATTTGTTTTCATCAATAAGCATAATTGTCTCTGTAGGAACTCTGATCTTTTTATGTTACTTGATCACACTAGCATATAACAGAAAAAAGGATATTCTGAGTTTTCCAGTTACTTTGTCTCTTTAGTTCACATCTCAGAACAATCACTCCTGCCTCCATAACTTACTGCACATGGCTTTTATGTCTGTTCTAGTTACTGAACTGGTTGAAGGAGATTCATCGAGAAGGATTGTCGAAATTATATGTCGAGCCAGCTGTACCCGCCCCGATAATCACTCAGGTGGAGTAGAGAGGATTCTGAAGGTCCACAACATGCAGAAAACACTAGCCCAATTCGAGGAGTACAGAGAACTAGTGAAAATCAAAGCCAGCAAACTCCCCAAGAAACATCCACGCTGCTTAGCGGACGGGAACGAGCTGCTGAGATTCCACGGCTCAACCGTAGAATGCTCTCTAGGCATGAAGGGCTCGTCCAGCCTCTGCACATCCGACAAATGCCGAGTCTGCCGAATTCTAAGGTACGGGTTTTCAACCAAGAAAGAGCTCAGTGAGGGTGTTGGAGTGTTCACCGCTTCAACTAGCGGCAGAGCATTCGACTCAATCCAAGTATTAGACGGTAATCCATCCTTAAGAAAGGCCCTGATAGTCTGCAGAGTGATAGCAGGCAGGGTGCACAGGCCTGTGGAGAATATACAAGACATCGTTGGTCAATCAGGATTTGATTCATTGGCAGGAAAAGTAGGCGTCCACTCAAGCATTGAGGAGCTGTATTTGCTCAGTCCCAGAGCTCTCCTTCCTTGCTTCGTGGTGATCTACAAAACTTAGTTAACAGACACAACATGGTTTTGGTGGTTGTGAATTCCCTCATCCTTTTCTGCCTCTTTTCCACTTAAGAATATTCTGATTCAGATTGTTACAACTGTGATTAGAGTCCATTCTTTCTGCAATCTCCTTGCTCATTCTCAAATTTGGGGTTATTTGATGGAAACGGTACATACCTTCATTCAGAGCACTGACAGTCTCGTACGTTTTTCTTTCTGTCTTTGTTTCATTCAGTTCCAGAAACAAAAATGTTGGAATTATTACAGTTTGGAGAGGAGGAGAATGCTGATTCCGATTTGCATTTGCTCCTATATTTGTCACCACTTTTTGTCTTTTCATGAAAATAAAAAAACTATGTTAAATACATGATATTATTATGTCTAAACTCTGATTAGGTATAAGAAGAGTTATGTTTGCATACCTTCTACTTTAATGAAAGAACGAAAGTAGTAAAATGACATAAATATTTTCCTCAACTCTTATAAAATTAATGGTCCATATCTTGATTAATAAAAATCGATCAGCAGTATCTTGTTAGACTTAAATGAACTGTTGGAATTGACATACATATTTATACACAAATATTTACAATAAAATTTGGTGTAAACATATTTCCATATTTAGAATGTAAGGGCTCGTTTACATTATGTGACAAGGTTGGATTGGGCTAGAAATCCAGGCAAGCCCATCATTTCTTTTGAGTGATTGAGACCCTGTCAAAATCAATAGGGCCCATGATTGAATATTGAGGTGTTACTCCCAGCGTGATTGAATATTGAGGTGTGACTACAGCCCATTGTTCCCAAGACATTGCCCACTCTGTTCCTGCAGCCATAGCAAGCTTTGTTCAGTTTGGAAGTTTTGATTACAGACAGCTTCTGTTTCTTGTTATAGCGCTGTGTTAAGTGATTCACGTTTTTGTTCTTTCATTTATGCTGGCACTAACGTTAGTAGGAGTTTCTTTGGCTGTATTTAAAGGAGGTTTCCCTCCATAACCATAATCAGATTGCAGCAGAATTTCAGTTTAACAATGGCCTTTATCCAACAACTGTGCACATCAATCGGCACAAAATGGGAATTTAGAGCTCTCATTTTCTGCATCTCACAATAAAAAACCCCAAAAACTAAGATCTTGAGAGAGCAAAAGGAGATTTTCTTGCGTGGGAGAGGGAAGATTCGCTTGGATCTGATATGGGATTGGAGGAGGAGAGGCCTCCATTCAAGACAGTTTAAGAAGAGCAATTAACAAGGGCTAAAATGTATTTAACTCATTCATCACTATATTTAAAGTTTTGGGGTGTAAGAAAGGTATACAACCTTATCGCTCTATGCCTTTACCAACACAAAACATCATACTCAGATGACAACCATGTTTGATGATTGTACTCTTACAGGCTTAATAGTTGGCTATAGTTATAATGTCTCCCATGAATTAAATCATAGTACTGAACCCCTATTCGAGTTTGATATGTACTATGATAAATATCATGAGTTTGTTAAAACGATGAAAAACGTATAAATTTGAAAAGATTTTAAGTTCATCATCAAAGTGTTTATAAGAAGATTAAAAGCATTTTTGGTTGCGTAAAATTTAATTAGGTCATTTAATGTTTTCGTCCTTTAATTTTTTATGATAGCATTTTGGTCCTATATCTTTTTAGTTTCATAATTTCAATTCTTTTTTAGCCAAAGTTTACTTCATCGACAAAAAAAAGATTGAAATCGTGGAAAGTTAAAAGAATGTAGGACCAAATTATTACTCCAAAAACTCAAAGAACAAAAAAGCTTTTTTTTTTCTTTTCACAATATTTATGTAAATTTAATTAGGACAAAAAGAATATGAATTGAGTCGTTATTACTAATTATTAAGAAAGTTTTTTTTTACAATATTTATGTAAGTTGACTCACTGTACCTCGGACAACAATCATATCAGTTGAAATATTATATAGCTAAATACTAAAGTTTTTAATTAGTATTTAATTTCCTAATTATATAAATGAAAGTTACTTTTTTATAATTAAATATAAAATATATTTATAATTCAAATAAATTTATTATTTATTAACAAATATTATATTGACAAATTAACGATAAGGGTATTGCTCGCCAATGAAATATCCTTTTGAACATATGAACAAAATAGCTTTTAGTCAATGGAACTCTTTCAAAAGTTTTACTTCAACTTTTATCCAAACTTTACTATTTTTACAAAAGTTTTATTTTTTAATTTTATTACAACTTTCAATTTTATTTACGAGACATTTGACACCTATAGAGCTGACCTAGTCCTGTTGATGTAGTCAAACATAGTTGTTTTTAATTTTTGCTTCTTTTCTCAATCATTAAAACTTGCCCTTTTCACTCACAAAAACGTAGGTTTTAAGGTGGCCCGTAACCATGATAATATTCGACTACAGTACTTCACTAACGTAATTTGATTATTCAAAACATATTTCAGCAATATTTTCAACATAATTAATGTGTACTTCATTATCTGTCTTGAGAATATGGTTTATTATTCCAAATTCTGTTGCATATTTGAGACTATTTTGTAATTTTTTTGGATGATAAAATGTATTTTCAATGCTTAATCCAATGAAATGAGATGAAACAAATTCCACGAGCAAGGGACAGTTTGTTGTTTCCTCTATGCGGCTCGAATTTTGTGCTGTATTTTGACATTCCATCTTCTGTTCCACTTTATGAGAGATTAAGGTGACATGCCATGTTGCAAACTGCAGTAAAAACCAAGACTTGACAGCTATGTACTTACTATGAATTATCATGGTATGTGGATGTGGTTACGTGGGAGTAGCATGCAAATGAGATCACACCTAGAATATGGTAGATGAGAAATCTCCCTCACTTGAACAAAGTGGTAACATGTGTTTGAACAGACTTTACCAACACAAGACAGTCTTGTTTTAACTAATTACATGCAGCTTTTTTCTCATTCATTTCCATTTCTTTTCACGTACGTTTTTGCAAAGCACTATTTGTGGAAGCAGACCACTCGGATCACTCTCTTTCTCTGTCTGAATATATACCTGATAACGGGTGGACATCCTCGTCTTTATTGGTATCGACCACACATCCCTCATCGTTCGACTGTGCAACGATCAGGACACTTCTAATGTAAATAACATTCACACATTCGTCAATTAATCCTAATGTGTCACATGAGAAAGCAAATGTTACAGAACCAGCAGCTCGGGGCCATATCAAGAACCTTGTAACAGATACATGGAAGAAAATAAACGGGCTGTTCATCAGCAGTCCTCGTTCGCAGCAACCGACAACGATTAATGATACTGACACACCAATTCTTAATTCCTTGAAACTAAAAATCCTTAAAATTAAATAACTAACTTATTTAACTTTCTTAAAGTTTACAACGTACCGTGCAATCAACGTCAGCTGGGATAGAGAGCGGCGACGGCCGTGGAGGTTGAGGTGATGTATGGAGGGGGGAAGGGGCGGGGCCGGAGCCAGCCCCGGCAGTGGCCGATGAGGATGTGAAAAGTGGGGTTTTTTTGTTATTAAATAAAAAGTATATATAAATAAAAGTTATTATATATTTTATATAAAAAATTATTTTTACTTTTTAATAAATATTTATATAATTATAATTATAAATACTCCTGGAATTACAAATAGTATCATATTTCTTTTCTTATATTATAGTATCATATTTCATTTTCCTTTAATTGAAATGCATTAAAGAATTATATTCAATAAATTTATATCTAAAAGTGGCGAATCTGTGGACTAAAGCAGAAAGTTTAGATATGACATTCACAATATATATACTTGATAGAATGTGCATATATATATTCATGAGAAACGTAACAAAATATTATAGTTATATATCGATTAATAGATAGTCTATATTTTTCTGTATTCTTTCTTTTCTCTTATTATATTATGATGGCTTATCTGTATTTTATTTAATTGCAATGCCAAATATTTCATTGTCACAATTAAAATACAATGGTATATTGTATTAATAAATTTATATCCAAAACTAAAAAGTATCAAATTAATTATTTCTATAAAAGTTGTTTTCCAGCATTTACAGTGCCTGGACAGTATTTGTTAGGCCATTGTTTCCATGGTGAGTTTGTTTTGGATATCAATGTAAATGGACCATTTACTTTTTCAGTTATGAGCCTGGGAGAACAAGCTCCAGCCCCGGACTCACCTCCATCCCAACACAGTTTCAAGTCCCGCCCTCTCCCGAATTAATTTTCACTCCCGAAATTACCCACATCTTTATTCATTGAAATTCCACTTTTATCCTTCCAAGTTCCGACCCCAAAAATTTAGCATTGTACATTGAATTACATGTCAGACTCTTTTAACTTTTTCTTTGTAAGATGCTGTTACCATTCACTTCCATTAATGCTCTGATACAATTTTCTCTCTCCATCATTTTCTCTTGTCCAAGAGCCAAACATCATATTTGAGTGATACGGGTAAAACTCTAGATTATCGTAAAGGACAATTTTGCCCCAAGAGGGCACAAAATTACAAGTTTACCAACAGGATTCGCGCCTTTCTTACTGGGTCGGATCGCGACCCGATCCAAGGACCCGGAACACATGGCAGACGTGTATTGGATCAACCAATCCCCCAGCATTAAATGATATGTTGTCTTGACCACATTCTACCTTCAGGTCGATTCAGTTTGCTATTTTGCTAAGCGACCTAGTTTTACAACCTCAGAACCAAACATCGACTTAAGCATCGGAGGGTTTTAGTTGGGGGGCCACCCCAGCAAGCCTAACGATCTGCTTCTCTTCTCATGGCCCAATCACTAGTTTGGGAGAGATAGCGACCTCGAACCGTTTGGAATATCAGCTTACTCGACTAAGGAGGTCGTATAAATTTCGACCCAAATCACTGGGTGAGATGGAGAAAGTAGAATTTCTCCTCCATTTTCTCTCGTCCGCTAATGTTTGGGAAGTATTGGGTGGAATGATGAGACTTTTAGCCCTTTTGGCAAAGAAGGCTGTCCATTCATGTCTTTTTCAAGCATATGTGCCATTCTTGAAGCTTTTTCCCCTCGAAGGCATATGCAGCATCACTGTTGTTTTACCCCATTCATATCATTTCTCGAATGAGAGAGTTTGGAGAATTGAAAAGCCAAAGGCTGCCTTTTGATTACTTAATGTCAAGCTCGAGTTGAGTTGAACGAGCACTCAAATTCTGCCAATTTTGGTTGGAATTGCACGATTTTACTTTATTTTAATTTTATTCTTTATTTATTTTATTTAGCCATACTTTTCTATTTCATGAAGACCATTGTATTTCAACTAAGTTTGGAAACAGATTTTCATTAGTATTGTAGTTAGGATATGAACAAGCTATTTTATTAATAAAAAATAATTTTTTTAGTTGGGATTTTCACTAAAATTGCACGGCAAAATTCAGTTTATGAGAAGGAGATTTTAAAATTTGAATATCTTTTTAGTTTGGATGTTGAGTAATTTTCTAGCCTTTTAGTATAATCAAACAAGTGAGGATAAAATCTAATCGATTATAAAGTAGGAAAAGCCAACCAAAAAAAAAAATCTAAGGAAATTGCTAAGAGAAAGAAAAAGAAATTGCTGAATTTTTTTTTAATTGATGGATAATTGCTAAGAAAAATGCAACAAATTATTGAAAATTAGTGAAAAATATATAAATAATAATATATATACTTAATTATTGATATTGAGATTATAATATTATATATGTATTTGAAATATAATAAATATAATCATTAATTTAAAAGGAAGAGGAGTGAAGAAATTTGAAGTCATATTTTGCATAATACTTCTGTCTTATCTCTGGGTACAAATGTAATTTCCCAATTTAGTCCTATTTTTATGTTATGATAATAACTATGAAAAATAGATAATCAAACAATTTGTCAATGGAGTAATAAACATGCTACTAATTAATCATATCCTAAATTAATCTAAAGGGCCAATATCCCACACCACATAGTAAACATGGTTTTACTGTACAGAAACAAATACTATGGAAGAACAATGTAATTAATCGTTTTTTAGACCCAAAAGGAATTTTTAAGTTGAGCATCGCCAATAATATATTTCTTAAAAGTCTTTTTAATTTTTGGTTTCAAAATTTTAGAGTATTTAGATAGTGTTTCTTTTATTTTTAAAACTTCAAAAGACGGGCATTTTTAGAGTCGAAAGATAAAAATGAAGGTGTTTCTAGCTGCTTTGTTATTTATTTTTTTATGTTAATATATAACTACAATTTTGTTTTACACTCTATTTATTTATTTTGTTTTGAAATTTACACGTTTTCAGTTATTGTTCAAATTTGCACGTTTTTCGTTCAACATTATTTATGTGAATGTGAGGCAATGAGGAGGAAGGGGGGCAGCCACGTACTATGCTGAATTATTAATCATGTGCTCTGATTTGGAGTTGTGGAGCACATGAAGTGATAAAAATATTGGTAGATGAGAAGTCTTCATCAATCACTCTCACTATGCTCTTGCCACAATTCCATATAGTTCCTCTAACGTATGTGGAGAGGAGACTACTGGCATTTTTATGTAGGGTAAATTCGACTGTGGATATGTTAAGATAGTTTTGAGAGCATGTTTATCTATTCATTAATGAAGGAGGTCAGAGGCTTCGGGATATTTTTACCGTGCACTCATGGGTCTCAAATTTTGGAAAATTATATGTGGTGATCGATCATCTATATGGGTGGATTGGATATACCATATATGTTTACGGAATATGATGGTATGGACAATTACTGAACGAGGCAGTTCTTGGGGATGCGTAAACTTCTTCGCCTATGCCCCATACTTCGACCTTTTGTTGAGTATCGAATTGGGGATGAGTCTACTTTTTTATTATGACATGATCCTTGCAATGAACTGAGACCACTTATCCAGCAATTTTCAAATGGCCATTACCTCACGGGTACTCAATTGACAAATACAGTTGATACTATAATTGAGGATGGACAATGACAATGGCCCCATATTACAGATATTCATTGTCCACAGATTCTCCATACTCTCCCACATATCCATGGGGGCATTGACTGTATTTCTTGGCGATCACAGATTGGGCCTTTGACATCGGCTATGCTACTCCAGGTTTTCAGAATTATGGATACTAAGGTAGGTTTATTTTCACTACTCTTGGACCCCTTCAAGATTCCTCGTCATACGTTTATCCTCTGGCTCGTCATCCTTGGAAAGCTTTCTACAGTTGACAAGTTTGGCTATCTCACTTGGGTACCATTTGTGTCTTGTGTAACGAAGGGGCTACTGAAATACACAATTACCTCTTCTTTCATTGCCCCTACTCAAGACACTGCTTGAGGGTGATCCGGCGCACCCTGCATTTTGACTGGCTCCATCGTGATTGGGCTATCCACGTTCTGTGGGCAGCAAAAGGTAGCGAGGAAAATATCGTATCTCGACTTCTTATCCTGTACTATTGGGCTCTCTTGTATACCACCTATGATGCGAGCGCAATCTTCGACGAATATATGGAGGAATACGTGGGATACCTTTCGTAGGAAACTTATTATTGAAAATGTCTGACAACGGATACTTAGTGTTGATTTACCTTCTTCTATTAGCACTTGTGCACTTTTTCGTTTATGACGAATCCCTTGGCCTGTTGAGGTGACTGAGTTAATTATTTTTTTATTATAAAAAAAAAATTATTTTATCATAATTATTTTTAAAAGAATAACACAAATATGACGAGTCGCGATTTCAAATCGCGACTCGTCATTAAATATTCAAAAAAATAGGCAAAAATTCCCCAGGCGGGTCAAGTCGGGATTTTGAATCCCGACTTGGAGTCGGGATCTTAAAACCCGACTTCAAGTCGGGATCCTGAATCCCGACTTGAAGTCGGGATTTTGTTTCCCGACTTGGGAAATTCTGCTTTTTTTTTTTTCGTTTAAATTATTATTATATAATTTAATTTATATATAATTAATTTTAACAATATACTAAAATTCAAAATTAATAAAATTAATATTGTATTAACTTAAAAAATTACAATTAAGGGTACAAATGTAATAGTTATTTATTTTGTACAATTGTAAAAAATTACATTAAATTATACAATTATAAATATAAAAAATGTCCACCCGTTCCACAATGTCGTCTGTGGCGTTGACGTCGTGGTCTTCTAATTTCCTCGCCCACATTTTCAACTGGCTCATTTTGCGCCTCATTTTCTTCACCAACAAACCGACTTGATGTTTCAGAACTTGACTCCACATTGTCACGATATGCACCAAATGATGGAAATGGAACTGGTGAAATATTATATCCTTGTGTATATGGTTGATTAAAACCAAGACCAAGGTCAAGAGAAAAATCTTGTGTTTGATTTGACATATATGGAGTCGATTGAAACCAATCACCTTGAGATGGTTGAGGCATATAATAATCTTGAGGCGGTTGAGGTACGTAATAATCTTGAGGTGGATATACTGTAGAAGGACCAGCTATATCCACCCCAAAATCACGACATTCAACTGAACCAGTTGACATTTGGCTAGAACTTCTTCTTTGCCTGTGGGATGTGTGGGAGCATCATCGGATGGAGAAGCAATTTGTTGTGGCTGTTGGGTTATAGCCTCCCTGATAATATGTAACCCATGTTCAAATCTATCCACCAATTGACTATATCCTTCGATATTTGGTGGTCTAGATCGACATAAAGTTTCAAGGGCATTCACCTCATTTGCCTGAAAAGTGTAGAAAAATAATTAGCCTTGTGTTGTTAAAAATATATATAAAATAAAACATATAATATTATATAATAACGTACCACAACTTGCAACATAGGTGCTTCTCCAGGTTGGTACCCGCTTTCCACACGTCTATCAGTAGATGACGACACGAAATTTCTTGTTATGTTGTAGTACCACTCCCAATAACCTCGTTCTGTTTCCCTTCTATTAGAAATGAGTGGCCTATGTACAACCGTGTCATATCGTCTTTGCCATCTATTGATGTATTGTATGTGTTGCAGAGACCAATCTGCGCCCGCGTGATTTTTACGGGAAATCTGATGGAGGCTCATATCACGGGTATCCGTCGATTCTGGTACATTCTGCCTCATCCCGAATTGGCGAACAACTCGTTCGGGACGATGCATTTCAACTATTGCATAGAATATTAACGGAACAGATGACCTCCACAACTAGGGGTTCAATTCATCGGCGTAAGCCATAATGACATCCGAGTCCATGTCATACGACTGCCATATGAACTGTAATAAAAACAAAGATGTAAATTAATATGAATTTAAGGAAACGGTATAAATATACGAATAATATTAAAATTTAGTTACCTGATCCGCCTGCATCTCATCCAAAATTTCTCGTATTACTCGTACAGTTCCCCGAACTGTAGTGGTGAAAGTGTGCTGACAATTCCAAGTAGCACCATATGGTGCTGCTGGGAGCCAGCGATTATTGTCCATTTGCACTTGGCCCATAAATAGTCGTTGGGCACCAAGTCCAGGACAAAGTGGCGTAATCCGTGACCACGCCCAAATCTACACGAACAATACAAATATGTGTTATTAATGAATATCAATAGGAAAAAAAAAATGTGTAAGACTTTTTAAGTCAATTTTACCTGTAGCAATTGCAGCGCTCCACTAATGCAGTGATGAGGTGTTGATTTAATTGAAGGCGTCCGCACCTATAAACTCCATAAAATCCTATTTGGTGTAGGATTTCTTGTACACGCTTGGACATATTATTTTGGTTAAAGTAGCTCCAAAAGGTACCATCCGCACGCCGTGAAATGAGTACGGCGTCTAGGTCACCATCTGGAATATCGTCAGACCTATGTTGGGCTTGTTGAGATAATACAGTACTATCACGAGGACCGTAGACTGATCGTCTATCCATTTGTGTGGAAAAAAAAATTGAAGACAAACTCACGGTACAAGATGAAGGTGGGTGAAAATTTGAAAATTTTTGCTGGTGGATGAAGTGAGTTTCCACCCACCTTCATCCGTCCAATTTATAATGGTGGATGAGGGTGGGGGGAAATGTTAATTTTTAAAAAAAAAATTTTAAAAAAATTTAAAGGCTGGCCGCGGCCAGCCTT